>NC_039366.1:26889860-26920161 GCF_003573695.1 Papaver somniferum
GGGGGGCGATTTTTTCGCAGCAATGGCGATTGGCGATTTTGAAGAGTTTTTGGTGTAGGTCGTGGTTTTCTTTGATCAAACAGTTCTACCCAAATCCTTCATCTTCGTTTCTTGTCTCATCTTCTTCCCCTCTTTCCAAGCTTTTATTTGACATTCTAAGTTTGGCATTTGCATCTCTACCTGCGCATTTAGGGTTTTCACATGGGCTTTTGATTTGTCATGGTAAGAACAAGAGGTTCTTCCACTTCGGTCACCATTCAAGACAACGTTGAACCTTGTGATGATGCATGCCATGATGCAGAGTCCTCTGATGACGCACGTTACCATTTCCCATTCACTAGTTTCGATAAATGCTCAGATGGTGTTCGAGGAAGAGGCTACACCAAGGGCTCATTACTTACACACATGCGTGATAAGCACTACCCTAACGAAGAGTGCAAAACTGTTTGCCATGGAAAAATCAGCAGCAACAACAAAGTTTACAAGCATTGGGAAGAGGTTTTGTGTCAACTGAAGATGTGGCTTTGTACACAATGCATGCGTTTACAGGTCTGGCGGAGTTCTTGCAGAAACCATAAAGGGGTGGTAACTAAAGGTCCGTTCAATGGAGTTGATGTGGATTTTTTGATTCATGATATTCCCTGCCCTATAGATGTACTCCCCTGCGACAGTCCATCTCAACATACATCTGATCCTCTGCCTTGTTTGAGTTTGGATTTACTGAACAATGTGCTTCGTCAACAAATCAAAACTGTTTCCAGTATCCCACCTAAATGCAAACTCTTCTTTGCTCGTACTTTCAACACAGCTATACAGCGAGTCATCCATAACCCTAAGGATATCACACTGTGGATTCAGCTTTTTCTCTTCCCTGTCTGTGTCCTTCGTACCTACATCCCTAAGAGTAGTGAGGAGGAGCATTCGGGTAATAGAAAAAAGATACAGATAACAACCATCAATTTTTCTATGTCGATGTGGTCTGACACTCATGGGTGTACCGCCTTGGTTCATCGAGTTCTTGAAGAGCACAAAGCTTGGCAGGAGCAATTGAAGAAGATCAAGAGGAAGAAAAAGGATAATCAAGAGGCTAAGAACTTACGAATTTGTCGCAAGAAGATGAATTCTGGGATGTACACAGCAGCTATCCGCACCCTGACTTCAAGTGGGGTTGCTCCTGCCAATTCTGGTACATTGGGGGATTTGCGTCGCAAACACCCACACGCTGCACCACCTATAGTTCCCTCTGAACCTCCCACTCAAGCTGCGCTTACAGCTTCTAAAGACTTGGTCTTGAGCAAAATCAAGAGTTTCCCTAGGGGGACGTCTTGTGGAAGAGATGGGCTACGGGCTCAACACTTGATCGATGCTATTAGTTGCTCTGTTGCTGTTGTTTCGGATGAGTTGGTTACCTCCATCATGAATCTTGTTAAAATTTGGTTGGCTGGATTATGCCCCTCAGAGCTGAGTGTGTTCGTTGCGTTTGCGCTACTCACGCCTCTTGTCAAACCAGATGGGGGATTACGACCTATTGCCGTCGGCACAGTATGGAGACGTTTGGTGTCGAAAGTTGCAGCTTCTCATGTGGGAAAGGAGATGGAAGAATATTTGGGGGACTATCAATTCGGTGTTGGTGTGGCCTGTGGAGGGGAAGCCATTCTCCACTCTGTCAACTGTATGTTGGAGGTTCATGGAGGCTCAAATACACGTACGATGCTGCTTGTGGATTTCTCCAATGACTTCAACTTGGTGAACCGCACTGCTATGTTGAATGAGGTTAGAAAAGAATGTCCTTCTATCTCTTATTGGGTAGAGTTTTGCTATTCAGCTCCTGCGAAGTTGTATTATATGGACCAAACTCTTGTTTCTGCGCAAGGAGTGCAACAAGAGGATCCTCTCGGGCCTCTTCTGTTTGCCTTAACTCTACACCCTCTCATTCACAGCATTGCGCTCCATTGTCAATTGGAACTCCAGGCCTGGTACCTGGATGACGAGACTCTGATTGGCGACACCCTGATGGTGGCTAAAGCCTTGGAGATAGTGCAATAAGAAGGGCCGGTTCTTGGCTTACACCTTAATGTGTTTAAGACTGAGATTTGTTGGCCCACAGTTGATGCTAGAAGTGTTGTGCAAGGTGTTTTCCCGGAGGATATTATCAAACCCTCAGACGGTGTAAAATTCCTAGGCGGACCAGTGAGTACGAATGACCATTTCTGTAAAGAATTTGTGGTTAAAAGAGTTCAACAAACTGTAGGCTTAATGGAGGCTATCAAGAAGCTTAAGGATCCACAGTGTGAGTTACTTCTTCTGTGCAATTGTAAGGGGGTATCAAGGCTCTACTTCTCTATGCGTACAACCAAACCAGCACATTTGAGTGAAGCCCAGCCTTTGTTTGATGATTTTTTGATGGCATATCTTCAGCACTTTGTCACGGGAGATGGCCCAGGATTTGGTAAGCTTCAACAAAGGTTAGTTACTCTACCTATTCAGCATAGTGGTGCAGGTGTTTATACTATGTACAATACTATGCAATATGGTTATGTTGCATCTAGTTTACAAGTTACCTCGCAACAGAGTAATATTTTGCGTCACTCAGAGGTGTCTGGTTTTAGTCCTAGTCTGGAGCATGCTATATGTGTTTACAATCAAGTATGTGGTATTGCTGAATCACCACTTAGTATCCTTCATGCCTCCCCCCAATCTATGCGTTCTCTGGCGGCTAGATACTTTAGTGTTGTGTTGAAAGAGTTACCCATTAACTTTAATCTGTCGGCACATGATGCTGCTCTTTGGCAATGCAACAGGATTAAACATGCACAAGATTATTTGTTGGATGTTCCGATTGAGGGTCTTAATCAGAAGATAGGTCCTAGACAATTCAGCGTGGTTTTGTGTTATAGACTGGGTATCCCTCTTTTCGAAGAGGGTGGCACTTGTCCTTGTTGTGGTAGAGACATGGATATTTTTGGAGACCACGCTCTACATTGTGTCAAGGATATTGGGATTAAGTTTCGTCATGATCTTGCTCGTTATACTTTTGCTGACATATGTTACCGTGCTAGTGTTCCTGCCAGGAAGGAAGTCGACTTAGGTCTCATCTCCAATACTGGCTCGGATTTAAGACCTGCGGATATTCTAGTTCATAACTGGATTGATGGGCGTGATGTATGTATGGACGTGACTCCCTTCACATGTGATGGAGTACGTGCTTTTACCCAGGGCAAGCTCTCGATAAGGCTATCGATTGTAAACGTGTTAAGTATCTTGAGAAATGCACAGATCATGGGCTTGGCTTTGGAGTCCTTGCTTTCACTACCTTAGATGATCTCGGTGATGACACTATCAAATTCCTTAAGAGATTACGGAATTACATGGCTAGTAATGATGCAAATGTCAAAGTGGGGAATTTTCTTTTCCATAGGATAGATGTTGTCATTCAAAAAGCGGTTGGGGACTCAGCTTGTTGCTCGACTCCCTTCCAATTTCTTACCACTTGATAATGTATCCGACAATTTATTTGATTTAATATAATGAAATTATTATTTCAAAAAAAAAATATGAGGAAAGTGTTATAGAAAGTTAGTAACAGTATGTGAGGTGTTGCAATGAACAATCACATTTGGAGGAGAATTGTTACAGCAGCGTAACGGTAGAATGTGTCACAGTTTGTGACAGTAGGTGTGACAAAATTTTTATAACAGTGAGTAAGTGTGACAGTTTTCTGGCAAAGGCGTTGCAGAAAGCAGATATGTTGATTGTTGAGGTAGAAAGCAAGGGTTGATGTGGCAGGGCATTGGTTGATTTTAGAAGGTAAAGAAGCATTGGGTGAGTGGTTGTTTCGAAGGGTTAGGTCATGGATTCGAAATAAAAAAAGAACAAGATCAAAGTTGGTATTGCAGTTGAGAAGTCCTGGTACAGTTTAATGAAGTTGAGCTAGGATTCTGAGACTTAGAATGACAAGGAATGTTGGATGTTTGAGCTTAAGGGAGGATGGCATATTGGAGTTTAAGCTCAAACATCTTGGAAGAAGTGAAGTGTGGTTGAAGAGTTTGTGGCAGAAACTTGGACATCCTACAAAGTGTGGCAGACTTTGTAAAGAAGTACACTTGTGGTAGAAGCGTGACGACAAGATTGTGAGAGAATCTTGAAGAGTAAAGAAGTGTGAAGTGACTGGAACAAAGAAGAGAAGAGAAGAAGAAACAAAAGAAAGGTTGTGAAGAAATAGAAGTAATCACCAAGAGGTGATAAGAGCGAAGAGAAGAGATGTCACAAGGGTGTGATCGTGAGTTGTGAAGAGCAATCCCAGTGGGGATTTGGTTAGAGTTGTGTGAAGGAATCCCAGTGGGGATTTGGCTAGAGAAGTGAAGAAATTCCAGTGGTGGAATTTAAGAGTTGAATGGAAATCCTGCGAGTGAAGTGGGTAAACAAGAGATGAGTTTGAGCTACAATGCTCAGTGAAGAAAGTTGAAGATGAGCTACAATGCTCAATGATGAGTTAAAGAATTTGGTTTTGTGTTTGGTTAGCAAGTTGAATAGAGCACAATGAGGTGTTTCTAGCTTGTTAAGGATTTGTTAAGAATGATATTCCGCTGCGATGAGAAGAAAGAAGTTTGTGCTGGTTGCTATGGTATGACGACATTATGGTACGTGTTTGAAGATTGTTGTTAAGAAAAATTAGAAGATTGCTTCGTTTTAATTGGTTTGCTGTATGTGCTTCGTTTGTTAGTTTGTTGTTTGTGCTTTGTTTTTAAATTGAGTTTGAGTTTGATGACGGAATTCCGATGAGATCATGAAGTTGGGATAAGCTATAATCGAGTATCAAGGAGTAAGGGTTTGTTGGTGGTACCTTTGAAGAAGAATGAGAAAAGATAAGAACGTGTTGCTACTATTGTTAGTAATTCGAATAGTGGGTGAGCTACCATTGTTAGTGTTTCTAATAGTTGTATGTTGAGGTTTATCAATGGAAGATGAGGAATGGAAAATGAGAAAAGACAAGGACGTGCTAACGTCGATCAATGGAAGAAAATGAGGAGTAGAAGAGGGTTATAGAATTCTTGTTAAATGATATCTTGGTTTAAGGGAGGATGTTGGAAGTTAAACCAAGATAATTGTTTGGACGTGAAGTAAACTTGTGCAGCAAGGTTCTAAAAGAGTTCTATTTAGAGTTTGATTTATGTTAGGAATGTATGCTTTATTTAGAGTTTGTTTTTATTAGGAAAATCATTTGAGTGATTGTCAAGTTTGTGAGACTATAAGTAGGTAATTGAGCCATAAGAATTACGCACTGAATTTGATTATCAATGTAGTCTTTTATTTATTTCCGTGTGCTCTCCTCTCTCTCTTGCTCGATCCTACAGGGGACATGTACAGAGTTGAAGTTGATGGAACTGATGTCAAAAGAAAAGATACCTAATAAGCAGGAGTGGTTGGGATTCTTGGTATCGAGATGGAAGTCCCAAGTGGAGCGTGGTTACTAAGGATGAGAAAAGGGTACTTTACACTATTAATGTGTATGGTTATTACATAGAAGGAAGCAATGGAGGGTATGGGGTTATACTGCGGGATAATTTTGGTAGGCCAATAGTTGCTTCTTCCGCGATTTATGTCGATGGGCCTGTTTGCCTCTTTTTTCACGAGTTGCAAGGTGTGAGAGGAGGTCTGCAGCATGTGTTAGATATTAAGATTGTTGCTTATTATATCGAATTACTTTGCCGATCAGAGATTACAGAGGATGTCCTCAGGTTAATTAGGCAGGAAGCTGGTAAAATCGTTTCCCCTACTGCTAAAGCACATGATGCCTGGGAGAATCTGAAAAGTTGTTTTTATTGTCATGATGTGGATTTCTCTGAGGTGTTTCGTGCTCTCATTAAGGAAATCTGCGAGTTGTTTGCTAAGTTACCTGAATCAGATATTTCTGTCTCCAGCATTACAAAGGAGAGGAATAGAGCTGCAGAGTACGTGGCAAACATGACACGAAAGGAAGAGTTAGAACAAGATTGTCATGTAGCGACTATGAAACATGGTGAATTTCCAGTGGAACTGCAGGATATTCTTCACGAAGATGTATATGAAGGTCCTATGTGTTACAGGAGGACAGCTACTTGGGATGCATATTTTTTAAATACGTAAAGGAAAAGTTAAAACAAGATTGTCGCGTAATGAGGAGTTTCCAGAGGTACTGCAGTGCAGGGTATTGTCTACCATGATGCACATATGAAAACTGCACTGTTATTACAAGTTGGCGTGTAAGTTTTAACCCAAGATCTCGTATTCATTCCAAGTTGGCGTGTAAGTTTTGGAATGAATGTTTACTTCCTATTTTCTCTGGATGCATGAATCTTCCTATATTATGTTTGATTTGATTGATATGAATAACTCCGCGGAGGAATATTGATATTTAGCAGGCAAGTTTGGAGTTCTTGGAACAAACAAGAGTAATAGCAAAGCCCATAATATATACATTACACCCATAATTACATGCACACTAAGAAAAGAAAATGCAACAACACATTTATCAACTGCGGATCCCAAGCAAATTCCAACGGGAAGACACCCGAACACACGAAAGAAAACAATCGATTCCAGGTACCCGCTTTCCAGGCAGTCTTGAAGTAGGCTACTACTGGAGGAGGTAATGACCCAACTCTTTAGTAACATGAGCTGCAAGGCCAATATATGCATCTGGACTAGGAACATCTTCGGTTCGTTTCTCATACTGTATCCACCACTTCACTTTGCTACCAGACTCTTCAATATTGCCAACATCTTTAGGAGCTACCGTCATTGTGACATCAAAACTCTTATATTGAGTCATTAAGTCTCCTCCCACAACACTGAATGTGATTGACCTATTATCGTCATCCACAAATTTAACAATTTCCCTGAGAGACATTACTTTTGAAGACGCTCCTGTGCATATAAAATCAAATAAGCCCAATATAAAAAGACAAATAATACGGAAATTTGTATCTGATTTCTTACCTGGTAAAACATATTGCCATTGCCATATAGAACCCACGCTTTTACCATCACCTTTAACAATTTTGATGCTCTTGAAATTTTCAGGAAAAATGGTAGTCAAGTGCATCATATTGTGCCTAAACAAATTATAGAACTTGTCTGCAGAACACTTGAGTTCAGTTTCAACCTGAGCCCCAACAATTTGGCTCGTCCCTATCAAAACTAGTGTGAGCAACCCTAGTCTAAGAAAGCTTTGTACCATGCCTATTTTCTTCATTCTAGCTAATTTTATGAGAGACTAATTGATAGTATGTTTTAAAGATAAGAGATGGTTTGGAATGAGATTAAGTGAATTGACATGAAGGGGTTTATATACTAAGCAATGGAGATATTTCACTAATTTAATATACACACAAGTACATCCATTAACGAGAATGATCGATATAATGCGCATACTTTTTTTTGGAAGTTTAGATGCATTACGCACCCAACGCCTTTGATAAGCCCAATCATATGTATCCTACATGCAACTGAAACTAAGTTTAGTGTGGTTGTTCATTAATTCCACTACAGCCAACTTTACTGTTGGAGTATTAAGATACTATTAAGCTACTTCTTAATTAGGCATTAATTAGTTAGTAATACGAATGGTTTGTGGGACTAATGAAAGACAGCATAGTGATTGATCCACGTTTGCCATTATCGTTATTTTTAAGGGGCTCTTTTTTTTTTTCTCATCTAGCATTATGTGCTTCACTTATAGTTATCCATAAGAAACGAACTAAGAGCTTCTCTAACGGTGGTTGTGTGTTTTCTAGGTGGCAACCCAAACAAGACATCCTCATTTCAATTTTTCCTTAAATTTAGGGGGAATAACATTGCATCTCCGATGATGTTGTTGGTGATTTTTTATGAATTAAATGCATTTTTTATTTTTAGTAAATTTTAGATTTTATTACACCTAAAGAGGGCTATTTAATATATTGGAATTAATTTTAGTAAGCAAAAGCTTACTAGGATAGCTTGACATTGTCAAGGTGAATGTCTAAAACTTGACATTCACCTTGACAATGTCTAACAAAAATTAAACCATGTCATCTTCACATTGATTTAATAAGTTGGGTTGGAGAAGATTTTTAGGGAAAATGAATGTCTATCCTATGTGGACTTAGACATTTATCTTCACATACACTCCATTGGAGAAATTCTAATTAGAGAGTCGACAACAATTTTTCACTCTCATCCGATCAATCAATGGAATTTAAATTTCGTACGTTCTTTAGTGATCAATGACATATTTAAATTTACTACATTCTTTGGTGATACATATGACATACAGAACTAGTCATAAAAATCCAAGGTGAGCAAACTTGTGGTACAAAAACCCCACTCAAATGTTGGGATCTATTAAAACTCCATCTTAAACAAAACTGATACAAAAACCCCAAATTTCAAAATTGGTACGAAATCACCAAATTTCAAAATTGGTTTCATCAAATTTTATGATGTTTCATCAAATTTTATGATGAAACCAAAATGGTTTCATCAAATTCTTTGGGGTTTTTGTGTTACTTTTGTTTTTTTGGTGTTTTTGTGTTACTTTTGTGTTGATGGGTTTTTTGTGGATGGATAGTGACACCTTTGGGGTTATAACTCGCGGACCGTATGACATATATAAAATTCTATTCAAAACACCTACCGAATAAAATTAGGGTATTACGGAGAATCTAAAGAGTTGTTTTGATTTTTATCATGTAGAATTCCTTGAGGCGTTCCGCCCACACATTAAGGAAATCTCCGAGTTGTATGTTAAGTTACCTGAATCATATATTGAGAAGAGCTGCAGAGTACGTGGCGAACATGAGACAAAAGGAAGAGCTAGATCAAGATTGTCATGTAGACTGTAGTGGCTATGTATGACCGGTCCGCATAGTGACGCATAATCATGACGCGTTACGGAATTGGTAACCTGGCAGATGGAGCTGCATGACCGACGATGTAGTGCCAAGATGGCTGAGACAAGAAAGGTTACTTGGCATTGGCAACATTATGGGATAGTGTTGCGTATCCTTATTCAGAGTTAGCCCAGCTCAAGGAAGGAATAAAGGATGAGATGCAAAGTCATGGTCCTAAGCTTTGGCCGAGACTTGGACTGTGCATATGCATCAATGCTGAGGCCAAACACGTCATTGGTGATTGTTGTTCGCCAAAGGAGATGCAAGTGATGCATATGAGGCATGAAGTTGAACTAGGAAAGTCAAGACTCAGTTGGCATAATTTTTGGATGTTGGCATCCAAATGAGCTAAGTGCGCAATGCAAGCTATAATAGTGCAACACAATCCATAATAGCACAATGCAAGCTATAATAGCGCAACGCAATCCATAATAACATTAGTTGGCAGAAGTGCAAGCTGAGTTGCATGTTGCGATGTTGCGGAACTTGAGTGCAAGTGCCAAATGTGAGAGTGTGTGCATCATACGCATTCCAAAGTAGAAGAGAAAGTTGGAGACGGTTATAAAGTGCTTTATAACCGAGTTTGGCATATCCTAACCGTTGAAGACAGGTGTGGCGTCATTGTGCAAGCCAACACCAAAGCTAGCAGTTAAAAAGTGGAACTAGCGGTTAGGGAACTGCCCATGGACAGATGGATGTTCATGGGGGGTGCAACAGAGTTGCATACTGGTCGGACCTGGATTCTTGGCATTATAAATATCCAGAAAAGCTGCACAAATCAGGTTGTTCAATAGTTCGAGTGTTGAGGAACCATATTGCAGTAGAGAGTGATTTTGCTGTAGGCTTAGATAATAAGCTTGTAAGTTCATTGGTTGGACGATTTTGTATCTTCCCCTTAAGCTAATAAAAGTGAGTTGTTGGCTTATAAGTTTGTCTTTGGTTTACTGTTGATTTGATTATACTCCCCCAATTCTGTGAAGCATAAACATGGAAAGAACCTCTTTGTAGTATGGGCTACATTGTTTGGTAGAGAAAATCTGAGTAAGATTTTCGTTGCATACTCTTGGTAGAGTTGGCTGATTGCATAGGTGCAATCTTATAAGGCTGAAATACAAGTGGGTGATAAGAGATCACTGAACCATTGTATTTTCGGTGTATACCTTCGCGAAAAATTGCTTGGAGCATTTGAAGGCGTGACAATACGGGTATCAGAGCACAGATTGCTCTGTTTTGGCTTTGTGTTGGAAGATTTTCTCTGTTTTGCTCGAGTTTAGTTGCTGAATTTGCAAGAGATAATGGCTGGTAAGAAGAGTACGTTGGATGCCTTAACTGATAGGGTAGCGGACTTAGAAGACAAAATTGGCGATGAGGTGCGCCATCCTAACAATGCCAATTATAATGCAACGGTGTTGGCTCGCATTCAGGCTCTTGATGAGTACGCTGCTGATATGCTGGAGTCAAACCAAGAAGCATACTGATTTGGAAGGACAAATCAATGCTGTTAAGACCATGTTCACCGGAGCCTTGAAAGAACTAAATGATGAGTTAAGTGTCTTGAGGCGAATGGTGGGTGTAATTGGGTCAGATCAAGCTACTGCAGGTGGTAGTGGCAGTGACTTTACGAAGATTAAAGTCCCAGAACCTAAGGCGTTTTCTGGCGCAAGAGATGCAAATGCATTGGAGAATTTCATGTGGGACATGGATCAATACTTCAAGGCCGCCAGAAACCCGGAAGAACAAAAGGTTACTCTCGTTAGCATGTACCTGGAAGGTGATGCAAAGTTATGGTGGAGAACTAGAACTGATGATGACCTTACTGCTGGTCGTCCAGGCATCGTGACATGGGATGTCACGAAAGAAGAATTGAAGAGTCAATTCTTACCAAGCAATGCTGCTTGGCTAGCCATAGAGAGCTTGCGTAAGCTGAGGCATACTGGTACACCACGGGAATACGTAAAAGAGTTCTCATCTCTGATGCTAGACATTCGCAACATGTCGGAGGAAGACAAGTTGTTCAATTTTACATCTGGTTTGCAGCCGTGGGCTCTGGCTGAAGTGAGAATGCAGGGGGCTAAATACCTACCTTCAGCCATTGCAATCGTGGACAACCTTGCTGATTTTAAGTCAGTCACCTCAACTGATGTCAATCAGAAGGGCAAGGACAAAAAAAATCAGAAGAGTAAGGACAAGGATAAGAAAAGTTCTGAGGCTAAGGAGAAGAGCTATAAAAGGGATGATAGTTTGGCTACGAAGAACAAAGTTGGTGGATGTTTCTTATGCAAGGGTCCTCACCTTGCACGTGATTGTCCAAAGAAAGAAAAATTGTCCGCAGTCGTCACTGAGTGTAGTGATGACAAAGAAGAAATTGATCAAGTGGAGCATGTTAATCCTATTCAACTATGCAACATAGTAGCACAAACGGCAGCAGTACACCATGGGCTGAGTGGCGCTGGCCTGGTTTATGTGAATGTTGGCATACACAATCATCGTCTCTGGGGCACGGCAGATATAGGTGCGTCGCATACTGTTATGAGCTTGTCATTGGCAGAGTACTTGGGTTTGGAAGTATATCAAGTTGGTCACTGCATGAAGACAGTGAATGATATAGCCAAACCAATCAAGGGGATGGCAGTGGCGAATGTTGAAGTTGGAGAATGGCGTGGCCAGATCAGTATAATGGTGATGCATCTTAATTATTTTGAGATGATCCTTGGTAACAACTTTTTCAAAGAAGCAGAGGCAACAGTGATGCATCACCTTGGCGGGATTTTCATACGAATTCCAAGTGCACCTTGTTTCGTGAAAGGTGTAAGGAAAGTTAGTCCAGTTGACATGAAATGTGACATGGGAAAGGCAAGTGAGTTTGCTCCTGTCCGCTTGTTCGAAGAAAGCTTAGCCGAGATTCATATGGAATTTGGATATCATATGGATCTCAGCATCCCTAGTTCGCCATGATTAGCGCATGTATGAAGCAGGGGCATTGCATTGATGTTTGCAAGTGCCTGAACCTGCAAGGTCGCTGAAGTATGGAAGACTTTGGCATGTTATCTGTTTGCTGTTTATTTTTTCAAGTTAAGTTGGGTGTTGCTAATTTTATGGTCTTTGAAGATAGCACACTTTAGTTGGTGTATTTGCTTTGGTAATGTATTTTCTTTCAGTTTGGCCGAGTGTTGGCCGTGGTGTAATGGGAGTGGTCCCTATGTTTCTTATGTAAGGCTAGTGTAATGAATGAAGGAGGTGTTTAAGCAAAAACCTTGTCTCTTTTTGCTTAATGTAAAGTTAAGTTCATTGGGTAAGCACTACAAGTATACTTATCCAAAGTATGCAATAAGAAACGCTGAAAGAAAAACCAAGCAAAGAAGTAGAGTTGGTGGCATATGCGAGTTTGTTGTTAGGAGAGTTACGTAGAAGTACGACAGTATTTGGCAGCGATACCATGGAGTAACGCAGCAAGAATGAAGATGTAAGTCCATCAAGCATATGAGTTAAGAGTAACTCATAGTTAGGAAGAACGTGATGTTTTTTTTCCGCTACATTAAAGCGTAGCAGTTTGAAAGAACAAGTGAGGCATTGTTAGTTTTAAAGGTGCGTGAAGAGGATAATGCTTTTGGAAGCGACGGTGGATAGCCCCGAGTATCCTAAGTCATGGCTAATGTCATGAATTTCAGTCGAGTTTGCGCAAGAAGGTTGAAAAATGATTGAAGACCACTTAGTCTACAGTAAGGCCTGTTGAATTTCAAAGGTGCAATGTCAGTCGGAATTGAAAGAAAGTAAGCTAAGTTATGCATATCAGGGTGATATATTAGCTGTTTGAAGTGTACACTTAGTCACGGAATGGCTTGAAAGAAAAATTTGTGTTGATGCAAGAGGCATAACAACAAATTTCAAGTAGCATTTGGGTGTTGAGATGTGAATGACGTAGAGATTGAAGCATAATCGACGATGCGACAATGAAGATGGAATTCATAGGCTCAATGGCAAGGCAAACAAACTAAGTGGCGGCGTAAAGTACTAAGCAGAAAGGATTTGGAAAGGTTAAAGGCTAAACAAAGTTGTTGATTTCTGAGAGTGGCCCAGATGCGTACAAGTAAGCCAAAAGAAGAGTTCAGTAGTGGCTGAACTGAAGTTGCGTTCAACGAGGACGTTGAAAAGATTGGGTGGGGGAGGTCTATGACCGGTCCGCATAGTGACGCATAATCATGACGCGTTACGAAATTGGTAACCTGGCAGATGGAGCTGCATGACCGACGATGTAGCGCCAAGATGGCTGAGACAAGAAAGGTTACTTGGCATTGGAAACATTATGCGATAGTGTTGCATATCCTTATTCAGATTTAGCCCAGCTCAAGGAAGGAATAAAGGATGAGATGCAAAGTCATGGAATGACTTTGGCATGGTCCTAAGCTTTGGCCGAGACTTGGCATGTGCATCAATGGTGAGGCCAAACACGCCATTGGTGATTGTTCCTCTCCAAAGGAGATGCAAGTGATGCATATGAGGCATGAAGTTGAACTAGGAAAGTCAAGACTCAGTTGGCATAATATTTGGATGTTGGTATCCAAATGAGCTAAGTGCCTCAATGCAAGCTATAATAGTGCAACGCAAGCCATAATATCACAATGCAAGCTATAATAGCGTAACACAAGCCATAATAGCAGTATTTGGCAGAAGCGCAAGCTGAGTTGCATGTTGCGATATTGTGGAACTTGAGTGCAAGTGCCAGATGCGAGAGTGTGTGCATCACATGCATTCCAAAGTAGAAGAGCAAGTTGGAGACGGTTATAAAGTGCTTTATAACCGAGTTTGGCATATTATAACCGTTGAAGACATGTGTGGCGCCATTGTTCAAGCCAGCACCAAAGCTAGCAGTTAAAAAGTGGAACTGGCGGTTAGGGAACTGCCCATGGACAGATGGTTGTTCATGGGGCGTGCAACAGAGTTGCATACAGATTGGACCTTGCTTCTTGGCATTATAAATAGCCAGAGAAGCTACACAAATCAGGTTGTTCAATAGTTCGAGTGTTGAGGAACCATATTGCAGTAGAGACTGAGTTTGCTTTAGGCTTAGAGAATAAGCTTATAAGTTCATTGGTTGGACGATTTTGTATCTTCCCCTTAATCTAATAAAAGTGAGTTGTTGGCTTATACGTTTGGCTTTGGTTTACTGTTGATTTGATTATACTCCCCCAATTCTGTGAAGCATAAACATGGCAAGAACCTCTTTGTAGTATGGGCTACATTGCTTGGTAGAGAAAATCTGAGTAAGACTTCCGTTGCATACTCTTGGTAGAGTTGGATGATTGCATTGGTGAAATCTTATAAGACTTAAATACAAGTGGGTGATAAGAGATTACTGAACCATTGTATTGTCGGGTTATACCTTCGCGAAAATTGCTTTGAGTATTTGAAGGCGTGACAGTATGAAACATGGTGAATTTCCAGTGGAACTGCAGGATAATCTTTACGAAGATGCATATGAAGGTCCTATGTATTACAATAGGACAACTACTTGGGATGCATATTTTTTAAACACGTAAACGAAAAGTTAAAACAAGATTGTCGCGTACTGAGGATCACTTTGGTAGTTTCCAGTGGTACTGAACTGCAGGGTATTCTCTATCATGATGCATATAATGATAGTTGCATTTTTATTACAAGTTTAAGTTTTAACCCAATATCTCTATTGTGATTCCTTTTTTTTTTTTGAAATGGGTTGTGATTCCTGTTATCCTTTAGAAAGAAGTACTTATATTAATTTCTACTTTCGTTTGGGATTTATTTTTATTTTTAGAGAAGTGATATTTTATTAGATTAAAGGAGAATATACAAAGTCTACCAAAGGTGGACAGGAAAGAAAATTAAAAATTATAGAAAAACAGTTTCCCAATTGTACACAGAGTAAGAAAAATTAAAGTGCACTCTCTTCCCATAGGCAGATATAGAGTTTTAGCATCATTAGATAGATCATTGTCAGTCTTGAAGCTGTAGTTTTCCTCAAACGTACGACAATTTATTTCTCTCCAAAAGACCCAAATCACAGCAGCAGGAATTACGTCCTAAACAACTTGACCTGAAGCTGAAAGAGTGTTATACGACCAAGCATGAGTGAAAGAGAATTGTTTCTGGAAAAACCTACGCTCGCATCTTAACAAGAGTAATAGCCATTAAGAGATTGTAGGCAACCTTGCAGTGGAGAAGAATGTGATCATGTGAATCTGAACTATCTCCGCTAAGAATGAAGGAACTATAAATATCAATACCCTTATAGTTTAGCATGTCAAGAGAGTTGAGTTTACCATGCACCACACACCAAACTAAAAAATTCACTTTAGGAGGGACTTCATTATTCCAAATGAACTTGTAAGGAAAACCAACAATGCCATGATTAACTAAGAATAACCCATTAGAAGTGAGAGTTCATCTTCTTGTATCATCCAGAGTGTCTCTTGCAGGTGGATTTGAACCAATGGCCATAATAAGTTCAACAAATTGATCAGCTTATGAATGTGACAAAATTCTTTTAAAATCAATACTCCAAGAACCATCTGAGTTTATGTGATCGTCAACAGTTTCATACTGTAACATGTCAAGCTAATAAATGGAACTGAAGGCAGTGGATAGACATGAGTTATCACGCCAGAACGAAATGAGATTACCAGAGTGAATACTGAGAGTATAATTTGTTGTGATAAGATCTCTAGTATCAGCAAAGGTTCTCCAACAAGTTACCGACCCCATGAGGAGTATTAACATTTTCTGGCACCCAATTTGAGTAGTTTCTACCATATTTCTCCACCATCAGCTTGTACCATAAATGTGATTTTTCTATGCCAAATCTCCAACACCACTTTGCAAGAAATGCTTGATTTATTACTCTTAGGTTAAACACACCAAGGCCACCCATTTTCTTACTAGCGCAAGCAGTATTCCAATTAATCAAATGAGAATAACCACTACTACCAGTAGTATGATCCCATAAGGAATTCCACATTTTCTTCTCAAGAATCTTTATAATTACGATAGGAGCTTTGAAAAGTGAAAAATAATACATAGGCAAAGATGAGAGAATACACTTTAGAAGGTAAAGGTTTTCCCTTCTATAAAGTGAGATTTGATTCCAAGTGGATAATCTTACATCAAATCTTTCTATAAGTGGGATCCAAATAGCTTTAGAAGAACCCTTAACACTAAGAGGCATACCTACATACATAAATGACAAATAATCTGTCACACAACCCAACTCAGCATCCCATTCATTAACTTGAGGCACATCACCAATTGCAATCAACCTTGTTTTAGTTGTGTTAATTTTTAAACCTGCAATGTACTCAAAATAATGAAGAATGAAAAGAAATTCTTAGCACATCTTGTTTACTGTCAACAACGAAAGTTGTGTCATCTGCATAATGCAAATGATTCACTACAGTGTCATGTTTGTTAGAGCATTGCTCGGTCGAACTCGCATGCGTTGTTATCTCAAGCATGTTTGTCAATGTTAGTGATCAAAACTATAAGTCTTGATTTCTAGTCTACTATAGCTAAGTCTCGGACTAGGATAGAAAGTGTAGTTGAGCTCAAGAACTCCATGGAAATCATCATAGAAGACGAAGAAATACTCAAGGAACTTGCGGAACTTCATCGACTAAAAGGTATGTGGAGACTTGAACTTATCTATCACTCAAAAGTCTATCTACCTTATCTCCTATCTTTGAGACAAAATTCGTTTTGCTATATAGACTTTGACTATACACATTTGTTATTTCGAGCCGAGTTTATCTCACCTATATATTTCTCGAAATATGTGTTGGTAAGCTTTTGCTTTGGACAAGTTCATCTTTACCTAGTGACGAAAGTCATGTTATTTTTCAATTACTTTGTGAATAAAAACTATATAATAACGTCCTCTAAGAATGTTTCAATGATTGAAATGAGAGTCTAGATTATATAACCAATGATGGATATAAGCATTGTGTGGTAACACATTTATGTATAAGTCCTTTTTCCTTGAACCGAAGTTTGCGAACTTTGTTGATCAAGAGAACCGAAACAAGAGCTGTGAACTCAGTCCAAAAACTCAGTCTGTGAACCCAGTCCGCGAACTGGCGGAAGTTCTCGACCCGAGAATATCTGCTGGAGTATACACACTTGGCAGTCAAATTCAGCAGAAGAAGTAGAAGAAGAGCAGCAAACCATAAATCATAGACAGGTAGAGAGAAATCAAGAAGCAGATGAAGGAATAATTCATGGAGATGAGGAAATTGGAGCATTAGAGACGTTGAGACGAAGAATACATGAAGAAAGAAGAGCTGAGGCAGAAGAACATGCGAATCTAACAAGGCAAAATCACGAATTGAGGATGGAAAATATGAGACTACAGAGTAGAAGATCGAGAAGTGTTACAAAATCATATTCAAGATCGACTAGAAGAGAGATGAGGCGAAACTCACCCACAACTAATGCCGGAAACAACAATCAAGAAGAAATATCAAATCCTAATGAAGAACATCGCGAATATAGAGAAAGGAATGATGATCGTTACGTTCCACAAAATGAAACTTTTGATGATAGGAAAAATGATAGAAATCAAGAAAATGGACAACGTCAGGGAAAAAATAATCAAGATGGCGAAGGGAATCGAGAGGGAGGAAGGAGAATTTTACATGAGAGAGAAGCTCAAAGAAATCAACAAACGATTGAAGAAGAAATTGAAAGACATTATGCTGAACAAGCACGTTTAATTTTCGAACGTGAAAGATTGAGAGCGGAAATGGAAGACAAGAGATTCGGGAGACAATTCGCCAGAACAATCACGACAATCGAGAAAGAAGGCATACACAAAACCGGAAGAACGGTAATACCAATGAAGAGTATGATAGAGTACAGAGGATGGCTGAAGATAGCGAATGGAATTGATAAGAAATGAACAAAATCATGGAGGGGAAGATGAGAGACATCGTCATATGAGAATTCAAGATAGAGATGAGGAAGAGAATCGCAGAAGAAGACGAGATGAAGAAGAAATGCAAAATTTCGCGAGAGAAGAAAGACATGAAAGCAGAAGAAGGGAGGCGAAATTAAAAAGACCAATGGATCAAAATTCAGGTGTAAATAAACAAATCTTAAAAGAATTAGAAGAAATGAGAGGAATGCTAAATAATAGAGGAGAAGTGGGCAGAAGGAAATTAGATGAAGCTATAGAAGAAGCTGTGAAAACTCCATTTACAAGGGAAGTACAGCTAGGAGGAATACCACCGAAATGCAATTTTCCCGCGTTAACCAGCATTTTTGATGGAAAAACTTGTGCAATTCAACACATTAAAGCCTATGTAAGGTGCATGTTGCAATGGGAAAATCATGATGTCGTATTATGCAAGTATTTCGCATCCATCTTAACATGGGTGGCGTTAAAATGGTTCGAAGGTCTACCAAAGAATACAATAACATCCTTCAATCATTTGCAGACTAAATTCCTTGGGGCATATATAAGTAATAATTCTTCGCAACCTGGTATTGAAGACGTGTCTGGATTAAAACAAAGGATTGGCGAAAGTTTGAAGTAGCTAACTAAAAGATGGAGGCCTATGTGTAGCGAAATGGCTGGCCGTGTAGATGAGAGATATCTCATCTTATCATTTATCAATGCTATGTTTGCAACCAACCTATTGTATATCCAAATTTTCAGAGTCAAGAATACAATCACAATAACTGAATTGCGAGAACTTCAGGAAGAATATATTTCTCTAGAGGAAAGGCAAAATGAAATGGAATCATATCTGGTTGCGAACACCAGTTCACAAACAGCAAATGCAAGATTATTACCCAAACTAATAATCACAGTGGCGAGCATTTCACAAGTACAACAAGAAAAGGTGACGGGCAACAATCAACAAAAACTGGTGGCTATGGGAAGTCGAGATCAAGAGGAGTATGAAAGAGAAAGAAATTTCTACAATCGTGGTGGAAATAACAAAATTCAAAGACTCGATCAGCCGCAAGAAACTTACGGAGGTCAAAGACAAAACTATAATAGAGGACAATGAAGTCACAAAGTGGTACGGGAAGAAATCAAGGTGCCACCTCTAAATGCAAGTGTGGAGAAAATATGGGAAGCTATAATTTTGATGGAGAATATACCAACACCATGGAACATGGGGACGGAACCATCTCCAAACCACTGAAGTCATGAATTCTGTTCTTATCATCATTTTCATGGACATACTACAAATGATTGCAGAAATGTAAAAAGAATTATTCTGAGAATGATAGATCAAGGAAAACTAAACCACTTTTTGATAGAGCACCCGCAATCTCAACCATTACCACCACCACCAGAGCATCACAAAGTAAACACGATGAAAAAGAAAGAAACATTCTTCATAGAAGTTGGTGCAAAAGCAAAGAATCTATTTTGTCACTCTATCATAGATTCATACAAGACAATTGAAGATTTTCATGAAAATGATGGAAGAGAAATTATGAATATTGCGAAAATCTCGCCACTAGAGGAATGGCAGAAACATACTATTTCTTTTACCGCAGAAGAAGTCCCCGAAGGTGGAGAGGTACATGACAATCCATTGGTGGTAAAATTAGAAATTAATCAAAAAACGAAAGAAGATGAGGATGATGAAGCTGAAGATTCATGGGAAATTAATAGGATTCTAATCGATATTGGAAGCTCTGTGAACATCTTATTTTAGCATACTTATAAAACTGCGGGAGGAAGAGATGATGATCTTATACCATCAACATATAAGATATATGGTTTTAATGGTACTGCCAACAAGCATAAAGGGGAGATTACTATGTGAATTCCATTGAAGGGAATATCTTCTGAAATCATATTCTTTGTTGCTGACGTAGAGTCACCCTACAATGAATTAATTGTTCGACCTTGGTTACATGGGATTCTAGGTGTAGCTTCAACTTTCCATCAGTGCATCAAATTCCCTCACCCCACCGGTGTAGGAATCATAAAGGGAGATTGGGTTGAAGGAAAGAGGTGTTACGAAACTGAGGTGAAATCCTGCGAAGGAAGAGCAAACAAGAATGCAAGTTGGCGACAAAAAATCAAAGAGACACAAAGAAGTGAGAGGTTGATGGTGGATGAAATCGAAAGAAAAGAAGAAGAGATGTTGCGAAACTAATGCTAGCTCAGAATAAAAAATGGTGAACATACCACTACCAAGGAAACAGTAGCAGAAAATAACAAAGAAGCAGAGGATAGCAAAGGTAATGTATGAATAATTGATTTGTTGTGACATTCTCGCAATAAATGAAATTCTCAAAAATACATTTTATTGAATGACAAAATTGAGATTGCGAAATGCAAATACAATATGATGATGTGCAAGAATCTCGCAGAGATAATGAATTCTACAGAAGACAATCAGAGAACAATAAGAAAATAGAAAGGGGCGAACCTTTATGGCGTACACCCTAGTTCGCGAATATAATTTCGCAAGAGGAAAATATAAGACCTAAAGTACGTCATATAAGGGGGTACTTGTTGCATGGCTCAGGGAAAGGCTACACCGCCACCGGAACCTGAGTCATGGAGATTTGGGGTAAATAAACCCATCCGGGAGAGGCACCTTGGATTCTCAGCTTAAGCATATGACTTAGGTTGGGAGACTAAGGTAATAAGGATTCTCCCAAGGAGTTCAAAATCTGATCAAGGTACACCGTTGAGTCAAGAGTGCCAGGGGCGTCTGGAGCGTACCTTGCCATTCTTGACAAGTCTTGACTTATACTGCACTCAGCCTGAAGAAAACCCCACTTAGGGTGCAGTCTCGTAACCATAAACCCTATAGGTAAAAGGGATAAGAGGCTGCGAAAACAACTGGTTGTTGTTACGACTGGATGGGAGGAGCTAACCTTGTATGGTAGAAGTACGCCTTCTTGAAGGGGCAACCAGGGGGAGATAAGGGCGGCACCCTCCATTAGGGAGTTGCTAAGTGTCTTAAGACGCAAATGTCATGAGGCGTTTTACTCGCAAGGGTATTAAGGCTTGTCATATTTGTGCAACAATCCTGAAGAGGCAATAATACTAAAGAAAAAGATAAGACGAGATCAATGGGTTTTCGCATGAAAGTGCGAAGACGTCCTGCGATTTCGTCGCAAGCCGGCAATGTAATGGGGCTTTATTTTCGCAGGAATATTTAGGCATTTTATATTGTCGCAACATTCCTGAAGAGGCCATAATACAAAAGAAAAAAGTTAAGGCAAGATCAATGGGTTTTTGCATGAAAGTGCAAGGACGTCCTGCGATTTTGTCGCAATGACAAGAGGTGGCATAATAAGACCTTTAACTAGGAAGGAAAAATATGACCACACAGGTATGAGATTTTGAAAAGAATCAAAATTCACTTTGCATATGATTGCGAAATTATACATAAACAACTGCGAAGTTGAGGCACAAAATAAGAAAAATCTGCAAAATCTCTCATTTGGATACAAATAACAGAGGAAAGTATGCGAATGAATGAAATTAGAAAATTTTATTTGTCTCCACATTATAGATTTACGCAAGAATTTAAAAATTGATGATTATATTGAGTAACCATATTGCAAGGAAGAATTGTTTTAATGAATGCAGGTCAAAATGAAAGAAACTCATATATTAAGGAATATGGAGAACCAAAAGAATTCGCAAATATACAGAAAGGAGAAATAAATGTACAAATATTACAGAAGATTAAAGAAAGAAACAAAGACTACTTCTTAGTTGATCCTTCATCATCTTCATCAGACTTGTCCCCTTCTTCATCTGCATCAGAACTTTTATCTCCATCAGAACCTTCATCACCATCAGATTCTTCATCATCAGCTTCGCTATCAGAAATAGTCAGACTAGGAATGTTCTTTGGGATCTCCTCCAAGAGACAAGGATAATCATAATGAGGAATACTATGGTCGTCACAAACCATTTGCATAGTTTGATTGCGAAAATGCATAGCATCGTTCTTAAAGTTCGGAACAGTGATCTTGATTTGATTCTTTAATCTAGAATACTTATCGTTGCGAGAAGAAAGATTCTTTGCGAGTTCCTCTTTTTCAGCTTCAAGTTCCTCAATTTTTTCGTGATATCTACTTTCAGAATCTGCGTGCAAAAGGCAATCAATTAATAACTTGATGAAAAGTCATAAGAAACAAAAGATTAGTGAAGAAGAAAAGTTAATAACCTTCTCTATCATAAATCATATCTCTAATCAAGGCTGTATGCTCAACTTGGAGACTAACATTTACACCTAAATCTTTTCTGGCATCGTCTAAGATTTTCGCAGCCCAAGCGAATTCATCCTCATTATTTATAAGGAGACGAAAACGAATTTGGTTTTATCTTTCGCATAGCTCGGTATTCTTGCGGTTAGCTTCATCTCGTTCAAGTTGAACTTCAAGAAGGGTCTCTTGGAATTTCGCCAGAGCCTTAGCACCTTGATCAGAGATGCGGTCCTTATCATCTATGAGACCGCTAATTTTGGTTCTTAGCTCATTGATTTTCTCTTTAGAATTAAGAAAGAGACGCCTAAATCGATTGGATAAAGCTAAACTAGATCTATGGTCAATCTCTAAGAGGAGAAATTTGGATCTCAGTTCATTCAGAGAAAGAGATGAAATTGTATCATTTGAGAAACTATTTAAAGATTTATTAAGACGCTCAAGAAGAGTATCATTATCCAAGGCGTTAGGAAATGAACTAAGAATGGTAGCTTCATCAGAAAGACCATAAATGTCTGCAAAAAGGATCAATTAAATAAGATAAAATAACAGGATGAATGAATGAAGGGAAAGGAGAAAAGTAACATACCATAGAGTTGATTATTAGCTTGCTGAATACTAGAGATTTTATTCGTGTACGAAGAAGAATCAATTTCTAGTTGTTTATTCTTCTCGCGAAGATCTTTGACTTCAATTTCTAATTCCTCATTCTTTGCACGAAATTGAAGATTCTTCTTTTCAAGAATTTCGCGTCTTCTCTCCAGATCTGAGGTAACAGCGAAATAAGCTTTTCCAGCCTGCGAGAAAATGTAAAAAGTATTAAGATAGAGAGATATTTTGAGTTACAGTAATGAAGAAGTAAAAAGACGAAAGCATACCAGATATTGAGAGAATGCAGGAAGTTGGGAGTAATCGATCTAGAAACTTCGCGAAGAGAATTATCACCATCCAATAAAGGAACGTCGCAAATTGTAGCGAGAGCTTTGCAGGTATTAGCGAATTGACTATCTCCCATTCCTTGCAAAGAATCAGAAAAGAGGCCAGAGAGCTTAGCCATAGAAGATTCAGATGGAGAATCTTCATTTGCAGCAAGGTCATCATTATCCTCATCATCCTCATCACTCTCGTAATTTTCATGAGAAGGAATATTTGAAGGAGAGGAAGAACGATTTTTTCTCTTCTTTGAAGGAGAAGCAATTGGTTTATCCCTGCGAAGAGCACCTTTGACTTTATCACCAGTCTTCGCGATATTGGCAGGCTCTTCTATTTTAGCAATAATCTTCACACACAGATAGAAATAAGAAATAGAGGCAACTGTATACTGTTTAAAATCATAAGAGAATATTTCTTACCTCATCTGTGTATGAGCGAAGAGCTAACAAGGTACTAGCCTTCCCAGTCCTGTGATAGTTATCTTTCAGTTTCTGGATCTGTAGAATTTCGCAAGAATCAGCGAACAAAAGGATGAAGATAAATAAAGAAATGTAAAATGAGAGAAACTGGAAGAAACATACCTCTTTCTCCTTCTCGGGCCAAGAGAATACCCAAGGTTGATAAGTAGCGAGATTCTCAGGAAGAACGTTTGACCCAGCAATGTAAGTTCCTTTCAGCATCAAGGTAAAAACACACCATTTATCATCTTTGGATTGGCGAGGAGTTGTGTTCTTACCAGAATGCCAACCAATGTCTTGCATGAGTATTTTAGCTTCATCAATATTATCTTTCCTTTTCAAGCGAATACCCCGGCGAGTATTCTCTTTCTTCATGGAGATCAATTTATAATTTTCAAAGAAACTCGCTACTGTGTATTTTTCATCAATTATCTCCAAGTCTGCGAATTTAGGATCCCTAAGTTCTTTGGAGTAAAGAGATCCTTTACCAGCACCACAGTTAGCGAACTCTAGCATCAGACGGATGCAATCCCCACTCAATTGGAAGATAGCTCGCGAAAATCCTGAGTAAGCGAGAATTTCATAGAACAGAGGAATATCTGGGTCATAAAGAGGAACGGGGAGACCTGCGAGAATTTGACCTAGCGAAATTATGATTGATTGATCATCACAATGTTGATCAGAGAAAAGTTTGATAGAAAGAATTGACTTGGCACTTTCACCAGGAATGGTAGAAAGTGTGAAACCTTTCTCAACAAGATCTTTTGGGACGTCTTTTAAATTTTTCTCATGTTTATGGCCACTTGGAGGCATATCTGAATATAAAGTATGGGAATGGATAAAAAGTAAGAAGATTGAAGAGGGAAGAATTATAGTAGCAGAACTTACGGAAGAACAATAGAGTTGCAGAGATGAGAGAATAAAAAGAGAAGAGAGAGTAAAAAGAAAATGGAAAGAAGAGTAAGAAGAATATATAAAGAAATTTTTTTTTTACTCGAAGAAATAAACACCATTAATGAGAAAAGACGTAAGCGGTTGAAAAGCAGCGGTTACAGAAGACGTGTCAAGAAATAGATGGAAGAAAGAATACGTGTGATAAATACATAATATGAAGAGATGAACAGCTGCGGCATTTCTCACATCATTCTCTACTTTGCATAGAAGATATGAGAAGAGGCAAGATGTAGGATCAAAATCTCGCAGCAATAATTCCTCAGCGAAATTATTAACAACACAACACGGCAGCGTCGCAGAATAACTTCAGAAACGAAATAATAAACGACGTCAGCTAAATCATGATAAAAATGTGATGGTCTTGCGAAAATTATAGAGTTTGCGAGATTAGCATTTGTAAGGTCGCGAGAATGTCGCAAGACATATCCGAAAATAAATGACATAGTAGTTGTCATCACTATGTAATTCCTTATAAATAGCCGCTCAGTTGTAAAGGAAAGGGAGGGATCTTTGTCTGAGTGAGAAGCAAGTAAATAGGAGAGAGAAAATCTAGAGCAGTGGTTATTTTTGATTCCTTTATCTTTTCTTGTAAGATTGTTCAAAGATTGATCAATAAAATTAAAATTGTTAATCTAAAATGAGTTGAATGTTAATGAAATCTTGTGAGGGGTGTAGTGTAGGATTTCCTGCAACTACAGGAATCAAGTGCCTAGTATCCTGCTGGGATCAGAGACGTATGAGATTGATTGGGGTTCAACTACAGTCCAGACCGAAGTTAGTTTGTAATAGGCTAGTGTCTGTAGCGGTTTAATACAGTGTGTGTTCAATATGACTAGGTTCCGCGGGTTTTCTGCATTTGCGGTTTCCTCGTTAACAAAATTCTGGTGTCTGTGTTATTTTTATTCCGCATTATATTTTGTTATATAATTGAAATATCACAGGTTGTACGTTAGAATCAATCATTTGGAAATGCGACCTTTGGTTGTTGATTGAAATTGATATATACTTGAAAATTGATCTTTGGTACCATTCAAGTGATTTCTCTTATATTCAGTTAGACTCGCAGATTACTATTTGCTTGAGTAAGAATTGAATCGAGAAAGAGAGATATTAACTCTTTGATATACTTCATTAAGATTGAGTCTAGTTGATTCTCTTGAAAGTATATTGGAGGTTGTCCATACAGATTGCTAATCAAAATATTGGGTGAGGTTGTTGTACCCCCGCTTTTTCAATTGGTATCAGAGCAGGCAAACACGTTAAAGACCTTACAAGTCTGTGTTTGTAGCGATCTGACTCTATGGACAGAGGTGTTATCTCTATTAACGTACCACCAGTCTTTGATGGCTCCAATTACTTATGGTGGAAAATTGTTATGCGAGCTTTTCTTCAACATATACCCATGATTGAAAATCACGTGCTTGAAGGAAAATCTTGAGATAGACTGTCTTAATGATAACCTCACCAGAACCATTGCTCTAAAGGAAAAAGAGATTAATACTCTTAAGGATGATCTACAAAGATTATCTGGAAGTTCTGACAAAATCTTATCAATGCTATTTGGTCAGAAATCCTTTGGAAACACAAATGGTTTAGGATTTCAAAGCAAAACTACTGACATAATCAACCCTCTTGTTTCTATTGATCATAGAAAATTGAAGGTTGATAGTTATGATAGACAGAAGGCAATTCAACAAGACAAAGAATCCTTGATTTGTTCATTTTGTGGAAATGCAAATCATGTTCAAAGCACGTGCTGGAGATTCAAAAGAATTGCCAAACTGCAGAAGAACATGCAAAAGTTGAATCTGGATAATCAACATTGTTCCCCTAAAATTAATGTTTCCAGAATCAGAAAAGGTAGGAAATATGTTTATACAACAAACCTTGGTAAACCACTATGTGGTAAACAGAGGGAGCGTTTGGCTCATGACGTCTCTGTCTAATACCAGAAACGTTCACATCCTCATCTTTAACTTGAGAAAATGGGGTTTTGTGTCTTTGTGGCTCAAGTTTTGTACTTATTTTGTTAAGAAAATATTCTCCTAACAATATAGATAATGGATCATTGAACTAACTGAAGACTTGTTCTTCTAGGGTTTAGACGTTCATAAGTCTATTTTTAAAATCTTTTGTAGACTTCCTCTTTCTCTAAAAAGATACAGTTTCATGGCTCCTGTAACTAGAGGCACCACAAACAGGGATGCAGTAGAAGCAGCTAACGTGTATCTGTGTAAAGGAATTTCTTCCTCAAAGGTGAAGAAAGTGAAGGCTATAAATAATGGAGAAGGTTCTTCCTCTAATTGGTTCTTGTCTTTTTATCAGCTTGATGATAATTTCCGGGGCTTGGTGAAAGAATTCATCAACAAAAGAAACAATTTAAAATCTCAAATTGTTTCGCCTTTAGAAGAGTTAATTCACTATGAACGAATGTTGTCTCTAATAACGAACACCGTGCGTGAACTAAAAAGAGAACTTAGTGAGTTGACAGACATTTCTGAAGATTTGGAGGAATTGAACGATCCCATAATCAATGAGTTTTTCAACAATGAGAAGGAATTCTCCGTAGATGCTCTGAGAAAGATCTAAAACGACTAGTAAGTATTCAGATGATAATTTTATTCAGAAGAATAACTAGAGTTGGTATAGCCATTATTGTGATTACACATAGCTATGTCCAACGTTTTCATCTTCATGTTTTTAGATTTATTGGTTTAAATTCTAAAATTGTTTGGAAGATGATTTTTGCAGTATTAATATTTATGGTTTTATATATTGCAATTTGTTATGGGATATGTGTTGCGTCCGTGAACTGTGATTGTCCCATACTTTGTCAAAAGTTAAGTCCTTTATATGTCGATATGCATGTATTGATAAAAGAAGGAATGAACTTTTGACAATACAAAAGTTAAGCCTATTATGTCAATTATTGATGGAAAATAGGTTAACATCTTTTGTTTACAAGGATTAAGTCTATTGTATGTCATTGTGCAAATGGTGATGGAAAATAGAATGAATACTTGCTTATTCCACAGTATTTGGTCGACCTCCAGTCTACAATATTTGTGCATATACTGTGTTGTTCCATAAGGTGTCTTATGTTGAGCACAATCTACTGAGTTATTCATTCGCTTATGGTTAGCTTAGTTGTTGCTCCGTGAGGTACTTTATGTCGAGCATGATCAACTAAATTAATCATCCTCGTTTGGTTATTTAGTTTTTGCTCCGTAAGTTCACTTATGTTGAACATGACCAATTAAATTGATTACTTTTTGTGATTAATTTGGTTGTGTATTCTGATTAATTAATTATGGGTTCTCTTATGATTAATCTAATTGAGTATTTTTGAGTCGCCATAAGTTCACTTATGTTGAGCATTTCCGATTAGATTAATCATGATTAATTTAATTGAGTATTTTGGATTCAAATTCATACTTGTATGTAATTTGTTATCTCCAAAGAAATCCTTTTTTTCTTTTGAATTTAAGGTCGCTCTTGTTGTTCTTTCGGGAATGACATATTATGGGGGAGAGTTCTTAATTGAACTTGTGCTTAATTGCCACATCTTTGTGGGGAGTTTGGCTGTGGAATATTATAGGGGTTATATTGTATCTTTATAAACTCCTTGATGAATGCATTTAGCTTCGGCTTTATGATTGCATCTAAATAAGATGATATATGCTCTCTTTTGGTCATGAAATGTCTCTTTTGGAAATTTCATTAGGATCCCGTTTTCGTACCTTTGCCAATTTTATTGACAAAAAGGGGGAGAGTTAATATGTAGTTCACACTACAAATACATATGGTTTTCAGATCATTATGTAAGGGGGAGTGGTTTCCATGTGAGATGGAGTATGGACTAAGGGGAGTGATACATATCACCATAGTATTGTTGTCGAAGTTGTGATACAATTGAACTTTGATACTATATAATGATACTATGACATTGTATAACAATGATTGAGAACTCTTGTTTTCTCATTGTTATAGCTACGGATTTTCAACAACGATGATGCTGAACTTACAACCTTTGGGATCATTGGAGTACTTGGAAGTGACGAAAATTTCGAGTAATGTTGAAGATTAGGCATGTGGAATAGGAGCTACAAAAGTTAATTCATTTATTTTTTGTATTCCATATGTATTGATAGTTTTGTCACTAAGATTGACAAAGGGGGAGATTGTTAGAGCATTGCTCGGTCAAACTCGCATGCGTTGCTATCTCAAGCATGTTTGTCAATGTTAATGATCAAAACTATAAGTCTTGATTTCTAGTCTACTATAGCTAAGTCTCGGACTAGGATAGAAAGTGTAGTTGAGATCAAGAACTCCATGGCAATCAGCATACAATACGAAGAACTACTCAAGGAATTGCTGGAACTTCATCAAGGTATATGTGGAGACTTGAACTTATCTATCACTCAAAAGTCTATCTACTGTTTCGCCTATCTATTTCTCGAAATATGTGTTGATTAGCTTTTGCTTTGTCCAAGTTCATCTTTACCTAGTGACGAAAGTCATGTTATGTTTCAATCACTTTGGAAATTGCTTACTTTGACGAAAAATAGTTTGTGAATAACAACTATATAATAACGTCCTCTAAGAATGTTTCAATGATTGAAATGAGAGTTTAGATTATATTACCAATGATGGATATAAGCATTGTGTGGTAGCACATTTATGTATAATCCTTTTTCCTTGAACCGAAGTTTGTGAACTTTGTTGATCAAGAGAACCGAAACAAGAGCTGTGAACTCAGTCCAAAAACTCAGTCTGCGAACCCAGTCCGCGAACTGGCGGAAGTTCTCGACCCGAGAATATCTGCTGGAGTATACACACTTGGCAGTCAAATTCAGCAGAAGAAGTAGAAGAAGAGCAGCAAACCATAAATCATAGACAGTTAGAGAGAAATCAAGAAGCTGATGAAGGAATAATTCATGGAGATGAGGAAATTGGAGCATTAGAGACGTTGAGACGAAGAATACATGAAGAAAGAAGAGCTGAGGCAGAAGAACATGCGAATCTAACAAGGCAAAATCACGAATTGAGGATGGAAAATATGAGACTACAGAGTAGAAGATCGAGAAGTGTTACAAAATCATATTCAAGATCGACTAGAAGAGAGATGAGGCGAAACTCACCCACAACTAATGCCGGAAACAACATTCAAGAAGAAATATCAAATCCTAATGAAGAACATCGCGAATATAGAGAAAGGAATGATGATCGTTACGTTCCACAAAATGAAACTTTTGATGATAGGAAAAATGATAGAAATCAAGAAAATGGACAACGTCAGGGAAAAAATAATCAAGATGGCGAAGGGAATCGAGAGGGAGGAAGGAGAATTTTACATGAGAGAGAAGCTCAAAGAAATCAACAAACGATTGAAGAAGAAATTGAAAGACATTATGCTGAACAAGCACGTTTAATTTTCGAACGTGAAAGATTGAGAGCGGAAATGGAAGACAAGAGATTCGGGAGACAATTCGCCAGAACAATCACGACAATCGAGAAAGAAGGCATACACAAAACCGGAAGAACGGTAATACCAATGAAGAGTATGATAGAGTACAGAGGATGGCTGAAGATAGCGAATGGAATTGATAAGAAATGAACAAAATCATGGAGGGGAAGATGAGAGACATCGTCATATGAGAATTCAAGATAGAGATGAGGAAGAGAATCGCAGAAGAAGACGAGATGAAGAAGAAATGCAAAATTTCGCGAGAGAAGAAAGACATGAAAGCAGAAGAAGGGAGGCGAAATTAAAAAGACCAATGGATCAAAATTCAGGTGTAAATAAACAAATCTTAAAAGAAT
>NC_039366.1:26920171-26921001 GCF_003573695.1 Papaver somniferum
GTATACTGTTTAAAATCATAAGAGAATATTTCTTACCTCATCTGTGTATGAGCGAAGAGCTAACAAGGTACTAGCCTTCCCAGTCCTGTGATAGTTATCTTTCAGTTTCTGGATCTGTAGAATTTCGCAAGAATCAGCGAACAAAAGGATGAAGATAAATAAAGAAATGTAAAATGAGAGAAACTGGAAGAAACATACCTCTTTCTCCTTCTCGGGCCAAGAGAATACCCAAGGTTGATAAGTAGCGAGATTCTCAGGAAGAACGTTTGACCCAGCAATGTAAGTTCCTTTCAGCATCAAGGTAAAAACACACCATTTATCATCTTTGGATTGGCGAGGAGTTGTGTTCTTACCAGAATGCCAACCAATGTCTTGCATGAGTATTTTAGCTTCATCAATATTATCTTTCCTTTTCAAGCGAATACCCCGGCGAGTATTCTCTTTCTTCATGGAGATCAATTTATAATTTTCAAAGAAACTCGCTACTGTGTATTTTTCATCAATTATCTCCAAGTCTGCGAATTTAGGATCCCTAAGTTCTTTGGAGTAAAGAGATCCTTTACCAGCACCACAGTTAGCGAACTCTAGCATCAGACGGATGCAATCCCCACTCAATTGGAAGATAGCTCGCGAAAATCCTGAGTAAGCGAGAATTTCATAGAACAGAGGAATATCTGGGTCATAAAGAGGAACGGGGAGACCTGCGAGAATTTGACCTAGCGAAATTATGATTGATTGATCATCACAATGTTGATCAGAGAAAAGTTTGATAGAAAGAATTGACTTGGCACTTTCACCAGGAATGGTAGAAAGTGTGAAACCTTTCTCAA
>NC_039366.1:26921011-27045985 GCF_003573695.1 Papaver somniferum
TCAAGAAGAAATATCAAATCCTAATGAAGAACATCGCGAATATAGAGAAAGGAATGATGATCGTTACGTTCCACAAAATGAAACTTTTGATGATAGGAAAAATGATAGAAATCAAGAAAATGGACAACGTCAGGGAAAAAATAATCAAGATGGCGAAGGGAATCGAGAGGGAGGAAGGAGAATTTTACATGAGAGAGAAGCTCAAAGAAATCAACAAACGATTGAAGAAGAAATTGAAAGACATTATGCTGAACAAGCACGTTTAATTTTCGAACGTGAAAGATTGAGAGCGGAAATGGAAGACAAGAGATTCGGGAGACAATTCGCCAGAACAATCACGACAATCGAGAAAGAAGGCATACACAAAACCGGAAGAACGGTAATACCAATGAAGAGTATGATAGAGTACAGAGGATGGCTGAAGATAGCGAATGGAATTGATAAGAAATGAACAAAATCATGGAGGGGAAGATGAGAGACATCGTCATATGAGAATTCAAGATAGAGATGAGGAAGAGAATCGCAGAAGAAGACGAGATGAAGAAGAAATGCAAAATTTCGCGAGAGAAGAAAGACATGAAAGCAGAAGAAGGGAGGCGAAATTAAAAAGACCAATGGATCAAAATTCAGGTGTAAATAAACAAATCTTAAAAGAATAAGAAGAAATGAGAGGAATGCTAAATAATAGAGGAGAAGTGGGCAGAAGGAAATTAGATGAAGCTACAGAAGAAGCTGTGAAAACTCCATTTACAAGGGAAGTACAGCTAGGAGGAATACCACCGAAATGCAATTTTCCCGCGTTAACCAGCATTTTTGATGGAAAAACTTGTGCAATTCAACACATTAAAGCCTATGTAAGGTGCATGTTGCAATGGGAAAATCATGATGTCGTATTATGCAAGTATTTCGCATCCATCTTAACATGGGTGGCGTTAAAATGGTTCGAAGGTCTACCAAAGAATACAATAACATCCTTCAATCATTTGCAGACTAAATTCCTTGGGGCATATATAAGTAATAATTCTTCGCAACCTGGTATTGAAGACGTGTCTGGATTAAAACAAAGGATTGGCGAAAGTTTGAAGTAGCTAACTAAAAGATGGAGGCCTATGTGTAGCGAAATGGCTGGCCGTGTAGATGAGAGATATCTCATCTTATCATTTATCAATGCTATGTTTGCAACCAACCTATTGTATATCCAAATTTTCAGAGTCAAGAATACAATCACAATAACTGAATTGCGAGAACTTCAGGAAGAATATATTGCTCTAGAGGAAAGGCAAAATGAAATGGAATCATATCCGGTTGCGAACACCAGTTCACAAACAGCAAATGCAAGATTATTACCCAAACTAATAATCACAGTGGCGAGCATTTCACAAGTACAACAAGAAAAGGTGACGGGCAACAATCAACAAAAACTGGTGGCTATGGGAAGTCGAGATCAAGAGGAGTATGAAAGAGAAAGAAATTTCTACAATCGTGGTGGAAATAACAAAATTCAAAGACTCGATCAGCCGCAAGAAACTTACGGAGGTCAAAGACAAAACTATAATAGAGGACAATGAAGTCACAAAGTGGTACGGGAAGAAATCAAGGTGCCACCTCTAAATGCAAGTGTGGAGAAAATATGGGAAGCTATAATTTTGATGGAGAATATACCAACACCATGGAACATGGAGACGGAACCATCTCCAAACCACTGAAGTCATGAATTCTGTTCTTATCATCATTTTCATGGACATACTACAAATGATTGCAGAAATGTAAAAAGAATTATTCTGAGAATGATAGATCAAGGAAAACTAAACCACTTTTTGATAGAGCACCCGCAATCTCAACCATTACCACCACCACCAGAGCATCACAAAGTAAACACGATGAAAAGGAAAGAAACATTCTTCATAGAAGTTGGTGCAAAAGCAAAGAATCTATTTTGTCACTCTATCATACATTCATACAAGACAATTGAAGATTTTCATGACAAAAAATGGTGAACATACCACTACCAAGGAAACAGTAGCAGAAAATAACAAAGAAGCAGAGGATAGCAAAGGTAATGTATGAATAATTGATTTGTTGTGACATTCTCGCAATAAATGAAATTCTCAAAAATACATTTTATTGAATGACAAAATTGAGATTGCGAAATGCAAATACAATATGATGATGTGCAAGAATCTCGCAGAGATAATGAATTCTACAGAAGACAATCAGAGAACAATAAGAAAATAGAAAGGGGCGAACCTTTATGGCGTACACCCTAGTTCGCGAATATAATTTCGCAAGAGGAAAATATAAGACCTAAAGTACGTCATATAAGGGGGTACTTGTTGCATGGCTCAGGGAAAGGCTACACCGCCACCGGAACCTGAGTCATGGAGATTTGGGGTCAATAAACCCATCCGGGAGAGGCACCTTGGATTCTCAGCTTAAGCATATGACTTAGGTTGGGCGACTAAGGTAATAAGGATTCTCCCAAGGAGTTCAAAATCTGATCAAGGTACACCGTTGAGTCAAGAGTGCCAGGGGCGTCTGGAGCGTACCTTGCCATTCTTGACAAGTCTTGACTTATACTGCACTCAGCCTGAAGAAAACCCCACTTAGGGTGCAGTATCGTAACCATAAACCCTATAGGTAAAAGGGATAAGAGGCTGCGAAAACAACTGGTTGTTGTTACGACTGGATGGGAGGAGCTAACCTTGTATGGTAGAAGTACGCCTTCTTGAAGGGGCAACCAGGGGGAGATAATGGCGGCACCCTCCATTAGGGAGTTGCTAAGTGTCTTAAGACGCAAATGTCATGAGGCGTTTTACTCGCAAGGGTATTAAGGCTTGTCATATTTGTGCAACAATCCTGAAGAGGCAATAATACTAAAGAAAAAGATAAGACGAGATCAATGGGTTTTCGCATGAAAGTGCGAAGACGTCCTGCGATTTCGTCGCAAGCCGGCAATGTAATGGGGCTTTATTTTCGCAGGAATATTTAGGCATTTTATATTGTCATAACATTCCTGAAGAGGCCATAATACAAAAGAAAAAAGTTAAGGCAAGATCAATGGGTTTTTGCATGAAAGTGCAAGGACGTCCTGCGATTTTGTCGCAATGACAAGAGGTGGCATAATAAGACCTTTAACTAGGAAGGAAAAATAAGACCACACAGGGATGAGATTTTGAAAAGAATCAAAATTCACTTTGCATATGATTGCGAAATTATACATAAACAACTGCGAAGTTGAGGCACAAAATAAGAAAAATCTGCAAAATCTCTCATTTGGATACAAATAACAGAGGAAAGTATGCGAATGAATGAAATTAGAAAATTTTATTTGTCTCCACATTATAGATTTACGCAAGAATTTAAAAATTGATGATTATATTGAGTAACCATATTGCAAGGAAGAATTGTTTTAATGAATGCAGGTCAAAATGAAAGAAACTCATATATTAAGGAATATGAAGAACCAAAAGAATTCGCAAATATACAGAAAGGAGAAATAAATGTACAAATATTACAGAATATTAAAGAAAGAAACAAAGACTACTTCTTAGTTGATCCTTCATCATCTTCATCAGACTTGTCCCCTTCTTCATCTGCATCAGAACTTTTATCTCCATCAGAACCTTCATCACCATCAGATTCTTCATCATCAGCTTCGCTATCAGAAATAGTCAGACTAGGAATGTTCTTTGGGATCTCCTCCAAGAGACAAGGATAATCATAATGAGGAATACTATGGTCATCACAAACCATTTGCATAGTTTGATTGCGAAAATGCATAGCATCGTTCTTAAAGTTCGGAACAGTGATCTTGATTTGATTCTTTAATTTAGAATACTTATCGTTGCGAGAAGAAAGATTCTTTGCGAGTTCCTCTTTTTCAGCTTCAAGTTCCTCAATTTTTTCGCGATATCTACTTTCAAAATCTGCGTGCAAAAGGCAATCAATTAATAACTTGATGAAAAGTCATAAGAAACAAAAGATTAGTGAAGAAGAAAAGTTAATAACCTTCTCTATCATAAATCATATCTCTAATCAAGGCTGTATGCTCAACTTGGAGACTAACATTTACACCTAAATCTTTTCTGGCATCGTCTAAGATTTTCGCAGCCCAAGCGAATTCATCCTCATTATTTATAAGGAGACGAAAACGAATTTGGTTTTATCTTTCGCATAGCTCGGTATTCTTGCGGTTAGCTTCATCTCGTTCAAGTTGAACTTCAAGAAGGGTCTCTTGGAATTTCGCCAGAGCCTTAGCACCTTGATCAGAGATGCGGTCCTTATCATCTATGAGACCGCTAATTTTGGTTCTTAGCTCATTGATTTTCTCTTTAGAATTAAGAAAGAGACGCCTAAATCGATTGGATAAAGCTAAACTAGATCTATGGTCAATCTCTAAGAGGAGAAATTTGGATCTCAGTTCATTCAGAGAAAGAGATGAAATTGTATCATTTGAGAAACTATTTAAAGATTTATTAAGACGCTCAAGAAGAGTATCATTATCCAAGGCGTTAGGAAATGAACGAAGAATGGTAGCTTCATCAGAAAGACCATAAATGTCTGCAAAAAGGATCAATTAAATAAGATAAAATAACAGGATGAATGAATGAAGGGAAAGGAGAAAAGTAACATACCATAGAGTTGATTATTAGCTTGCTGAATACTAGAGATTTTATTCGTGTACGAAGAAGAATCAATTTCTAGTTGTTTATTCTTCTCGCGAAGATCTTTGACTTCAATTTCTAATTCCTCATTCTTTGCACGAAATTGAAGATTCTTCTTTTCAAGAATTTCGCGTCTTCTCTCCAGATCTGAGGTAACAGCGAAATAAGCTTTTCCAGCCTGCGAGAAAATGTAAAAAGTATTAAGATAGAGAGATATTTTGAGTTACAGTAATGAAGAAGTAAAAAGACGAAAGCATACCAGATATTGAGAGAATGCAGGAAGTTGGGAGTAATCGATCTAGAAACTTCGCGAAGAGAATTATCACCATCCAATAAAGGAACGTCGCAAATTGTAGCGAGAGCTTTGCAGGTATTAGCGAATTGACTATCTCCCATTCCTTGCAAAGAATCAGAAAAGAGGCCAGAGAGCTTAGCCATAGAAGATTCAGATGGAGAATCTTCATTTGCAGCAAGGTCATCATTATCCTCATCATCCTCATCACTCTCGTAATTTTCATGAGAAGGAATATTTGAAGGAGAGGAAGAACGATTTTTTCTCTTCTTTGAAGGAGAAGCAGTTGGTTTATCCCTGCGAAGAGCACCTTTGACTTTATCACCAGTCTTCGCGATATTGGCAGGCTCTTCTATTTTAGCAATAATCTTCACACACAGATAGAAATAAGAAATAGAGGCAACAGTATACTGTTTAAAATCATAAGAGAATATTTCTTACCTCATCTGTGTATGAGCGAAGAGCTAACAAGGTACTAGCCTTCCCAGTCCTGTGATAGTTATCTTTCAGTTTCTGGATCTGTAGAATTTCGCAAGAATCAGCGAACAAAAGGATGAAGATAAATAAAGAAATGTAAAATGAGAGAAACTGGAAGAAACATACCTCTTTCTCCTTCTCGGGCCAAGAGAATACCCAAGGTTGATAAGTAGCGAGATTCTCAGGAAGAACGTTTGACCCAGCAATGTAAGTTCCTTTCAGCATCAAGGTAAAAACACACCATTTATCATCTTTGGATTGGCGAGGAGTTGTGTTCTTACCAGAATGCCAACCAATGTCTTGCATGAGTATTTTAGCTTCATCAATATTATCTTTCCTTTTCAAGCGAATACCCCGGCGAGTATTCTCTTTCTTCATGGAGATCAATTTATAATTTTCAAAGAAACTCGCTACTGTGTATTTTTCATCAATTATCTCCAAGTCTGCGAATTTAGGATCCCTAAGTTCTTTGGAGTAAAGAGATCCTTTACCAGCACCACAGTTAGCGAACTCTAGCATCAGACGGATGCAATCCCCACTCAATTGGAAGATAGCTCGCGAAAATCCTGAGTAAGCGAGAATTTCATAGAACAGAGGAATATCTGGGTCATAAAGAGGAACGGGGAGACCTGCGAGAATTTGACCTAGCGAAATTATGATTGATTGATCATCACAATGTTGATCAGAGAAAAGTTTGATAGAAAGAATTGACTTGGCACTTTCACCAGGAATGGTAGAAAGTGTGAAACCTTTCTCAATAAGATCTTTTGGGACGTCTTTTAAATTTTTCTCATGTTTATGGCCACTTGGAGGCATATCTGAATATAAAGTATGGGAATGGATAAAAAGTAAGAAGATTGAAGAGGGAAGAATTATAGTAGCAGAACTTACGGAAGAACAATAGAGTTGCAGAGATGAGAGAATAAAAAGAGAAGAGAGAGTAAAAAGAAAATGGAAAGAAGAGTAAGAAGAATATATAAAGAAATTTTTTTTTACTCGAAGAAATAAACACCATTGATGAGAAAATACGTAAGCGGTTGAAAAGCAGCGGTTACAGAAGACGTGTCAAGAAATAGATGGAAGAAAGAATACGTGTGATAAATGCATAATATGAAGAGATGAACAGTTGCGGCATTTCTCACATCATTCTCTACTTTGCATAGAAGATATGAGAAGAGGCAAGATGTAGGATCAAAATCTCGCAGCAATAATTCCTCAGCGAAATTATTAACAACACAACACGGCAGCGTCGCAGAATAACTTCAGAAACGAAATAATAAACGACGTCAGCTAAATCATGATAAAAATGTGATGGTCTTGCGAAAATTATAGAGTTTGCGAGATTAGCATTTGTAAGGTCGCGAGAATGTCGCAAGACATATCCGAAAATAAATGACATAGTAGTTGTCATCACTATGTAATTCCTTATAAATAGCCGCTCAGTTGTAAAGGAAAGGGAGGGATCTTTGTCTGAGTGAGAAGCAAGTAAATAGGAGAGAGAAAATCTAGAGCAGTGGTTATTTTTGATTCATTTATCTTTTCTTGTAAGATTGTTCAAAGATTGATCAATAAAATTAAAATTGTTAATCTAAAATGAGTTGAATGTTAATGAAATCTTGTGAGGGGTGTAGTGTAGGATTTCCTGCAACTACAGGAATCAAGTGCCTAGTATCCTGCTGGGATCAGAGACGTATGAGATTGATTGGGGTTCAACTACAGTCCAGACCGAAGTTAGTTTGTAATAGGCTAGTGTCTGTAGCGGTTTAATACAGTGTGTGTTCAATATGACTAGGTCCCGGGGGTTTTCTGCATTTGCGGTTTCCTCGTTAACAAAATTCCGGTGTCTGTGTTATTTCTATTCCGCATTATATTTTGTTATATAATTGAAATATCACAGGTTGTGCGTTAGAATCAATCATTTGGAAATGCGACCTTTGGTTGTTGATTGAAATTGATTGATACTTGAAAATTGATCTTTGGTACCGTTCAAGTGATTTCTCTTATATTCAGTTAGACTCGCAGATTACTATTTGCTTGAGTAAGAATTGAATCGAGAAAGAGAGATATTAACTCTTTGATATACTTCATTAAGATTGAGTCTAGTTGATTCTCTTGAAAGTATATTGGAGGTTGTCCATACAGATTGCTAATCGAAATATTGGGTGAGGTTGTTGTACCCCCGCTTTTTCAATTGGTATCAGAGCAGGCAAACACGTTAAAGACCTTACAAGTCTGTGTTTGTAGCAATCTGACTCTATGGACAGAGGTGTTATCTCTATTAACGTACCACCAGTCTTTGATGGCTCCAATTACTTATGGTGGAAAATTGTTCTGCGAGCTTTTCTTCAACATATACCCATGATTGAAAATCACGTGCTTGAAGGAAAATCTTGAGATAGACTGTCTTAATGATAACCTCACCAGAACCATTGCTCTAAAGGAAAAAGAGATTAATACTCTTAAGGATGATCTACAAAGATTATCTGGAAGTTCTGACAAAATCTTATCAATGCTATTTGGTCAGAAATCCTTTGGAAACACAATGGTTTAGGATTTCAAAGCAAAACTACTGACATAATCAACCCTCTTGTTTCTATTGATCATAGAAAATTGAAGGTTGATAGTTATGATAGACAGAAGGCAATTCAACAAGACAAAGAATCCTTGATTTGTTCATTTTGTGGAAATGCAAATCATGTTCAAAGCACGTGCTGGAGATTCAAAAGAATTGCCAAACTGCAGAAGAACATGCAAAAGTTGAATCTGGATAATCAACATTGTTCCCCTAAAATTAATGTTTCCAGAATCAGAAAAGGTAGGAAATATGTTTATACAACAAACCTTGGTAAACCACTATGTGGTAAACAGAGGGAGCGTTTGGCTCATGACGTCTCTGTCTAATACCAGAAACGTTCACATCCTCATCTTTAACTTGAGAAAATGGGGTTTTGTGTCTTTGTGGCTCAAGTTTTGTACTTATTTTGTTAAGAAAATATTCTCCTAACAATATAGATAATGGATCATTGAACTAACTGAAGACTTGTTCTTCTAGGGTTTAGACGTTCATAAGTCTATTTTTAAAATCTTTTGTAGACTTCCTCTTTCTCTAAAAAGATACAGTTTCATGGCTCCTGTAACTAGAGGCACCACAAACAGGGATGCAGTAGAAGCAGCTAACGTGTATCTGTGTAAAGGAATTTCTTCCTCAAAGGTGAAGAAAGTGAAGGCTACAAATAATGGAGAAGGTTCTTCCTCTAATTGGTTCTTGTCTTTTTATCAGCTTGATGATAATTTCCGGGGCTTGGTGAAAGAATTCATCAACAAAAGAAACCATTTAAAATCTCAAATTGTTTCGCCTTTAGAAGAGTTAATTCACTATGAACGAATGTTGTCTCTAATAACGAACACCGTGCGTGAACTAAAAAGAGAACTTAGTGAGTTGACAGACATTTCTGAAGATTTGGAGGAATTGAACGATCCCATAATCAATGAGTTTTTCAACAATGAGAAGAATTCTCTGTAGATGCTCTGAGAAAGATCTAAAACGACTAGTAAGTATTCGGATGATAATTTTATTTAGAAGAATAACTAGAGTTGGTATAGCCATTATTGTGATTACACATAGCTATGTCCAACGTTTTCATCTTCATGTTTTTAGATTTATTGGTTTAAATTCTAAAATTGTTTGGAAGATGATTTTTGCAGTATTAATATTTATGGTTTTATATATTGCAATTTGTTATGGGATATGTGTTGCGTCCGTGAACTGTGATTGTCCCATACTTTGTCAAAAGTTAAGTCTTTTATATGTCGATATGCATGTATTGATAAAAGAAGGAATGAACTTTTGACAATACAAAAGTTAAGCCTATTATGTCAATTATTGATGGAAAATAAGTTAACATCTTTTGTTTACAAGGATTAAGTCTATTGTATGTCATTGTGCAAATGGTGATGGAAAATAGAATGAATACTTGCTTATTCCACAGTATTTGGTCGACCTCCAGTCTACAATATTTGTGCATATACTGTGTTGTTCCATAAGGTGTCTTATGTTGAGCACAATCTACTGAGTTATTCATTCGCTTATGGTTAGCTTAGTTGTTGCTCCGTGAGGTACTTTATGTCGAGCATGATCAACTAAATTAATCATCCTCGTTTGGTTATTTAGTTGTTGCTCCGTAAGTTCACTTATGTTGAACATGACCAATTAAATTGATTACTTTTTGTGATTAATTTGGTTGTGTATTCTGATTAATTAATTATGGGTTCTCTTATGATTAATCTAATTGAGTATTTTTGAGTCGCCATAAGTTCACTTATGTTGAGCATTTCCGATTAGATTAATCATGATTAATTTAATTGAGTATTTTGGATTCAAATTCATACTTGTATGTAATTTGTTATCTCCAAAGAAATCCTTCTTTTCTTTTGAATTTAAGGTCGCTCTTGTTGTTCTTTCGGGAATGACATATTATGGGGGAGAGTTCTTAATTGAACTTGTGCTTAATTGCCAAATCTTTGTGGGGAGTTTGGCTGTGGAATATTATAGGGGTTATATTGTATCTTTATAAACTCCTTGATGAATGCATTTAGCTTCGGCTTTATGATTGCATCTAAATAAGATGATATATGCTCTCTTTTGGTCATGAAATGTCTCTTTTGGAAATTTCATTAGGATCCCGTTTTCGTACCTTTGCCAATTTTATTGACAAAAAGGGGGAGAGTTAATATGTAGTTCACACTACAAATACATATGGTTTTCAGATCATTATGTAAGGGGGAGTGGTTTCCATGTGAGATGGAGTATGGAATAAGGGGGAGTGATACATATCACCATAGTATTGTTGTCGAAGTTGTGATACAATTGAACTTTGATACTATATAATGATACTATGACATTGTATAACAATGATTGAGAACTCTTGTTTTCTCATTGTTATAGCTACGGATTTTCAACAACGATGATGCTGAACTTACAACCTTTGGGATCATTGGAGTACTTGGAAGTGACGAAAATTTCGAGTAATGTTGAAGATTAGGCATGTGGAATAGGAGCTACAAAAGTTAATTAATTTATTTTTTGTATTCCATATGTATTGATAGTTTTGTCACTAAGATTGACAAAGGGGGAGATTGTTAGAGCATTGCTCGGTCGAACTCGCATGCGTTGCTATCTCAAGCATGTTTGTCAATGTTAATGATCAAAACTATAAGTCTTGATTTCTAGTCTACTATAGCTAAGTCTCGGACTAGGATAGAAAGTGTAGTTGAGATCAATAACTCCATGGCAATCAGCATACAATACGAAGAACTACTCAAGGAATTGTTGGAACTTCATCAAGGTATGTAGAGACTTGAACTTATCTATCACTCAAAAGTCTATCTACTGTATCGCCTATCTATTTCTCGAAATATGTGTTGATAAGCTTTTGCTTTGTCCAAGTTCATCTTTACCTAGTGACGAAAGTCATGTTATGTTTCAATCACTTTGGAAATTGCTTACTTTGACGAAAAATAGTTTGTGAATAACAACTATATAATAACGTCCTCTAAGAATGTTTCAATGATTGAAATGAGAGTTTAGATTATATTACCAATGATGGATATAAGCATTGTGTGGTAACACATTTATGTATAAGTCCTTTTTCCTTGAACTGAAGTTTGCGAACTTTGTTGATCAAGAGAACCGGAACAAGAGCAATGAACTCAGTCGCGAACCCAGTCCGCGAACTGGCGGAAGTTCTCGACCCGAGAAAATATGCTGGAGTTTGAGAACTCCTTCCGGGAACTTAAGTCCGCGAATTAATTCTGCGAACTTAAGCTGGTTATATCTAAAGACTATTTTGTGTGAACTTATATTTATATTAACTAAGGAATGAAAATGCAAACCGTGGCTATAAAGTTCATGAACCGATTCGAGTGAATCAAATGTTTTTTTCTTCGATTGTGTCTTGTGTAGTTACATAATATTTCCTTGCGATTAAAAAAATCTCTAACTAGTTCATTTGAGTCATTTGAACTAGTTATAGTGAAGAAGAATATGGTTGATTTGAAAGTGCTCATATGGCTAACCATTTGGTTAACTATTGTTGAACCAACAAATGTACATGTTTGGGTACGGTTACACAAACCTAAATCGTGCATTTCATTTGTGTGTAACAAGCTAAGTTTTTGATCCAACAGTTGAAAGATATTAGCTTGAATCTGAATATGGTTTTCATCTAACGGTGAATATTGAATGCTTTGTTACCAAGCTAACATTGATTGTAAACCCTGATTTGAAAGACTATATAAGGGAGAACTATGGCAACTGGGAAACCTAATCCCCACACCTCGTGTGTGATACTAGTTGTGTTAGATAGAGTCGATTCTCCTTTAACCTTAGGTTTCTTCTTGTAAACCAGGTTAACGACTTAAAGACTTCATTGGGATTGTGAAGCCAGACCGATACTACTTTCTCGTAGTTGTGTGATCTGATCTTGCATATTCTATCGTTTTGAGTACAATCGTAACGATTGGATTGAGATTAATATCTCCGATAGGAAAGATATAAAATTAGTCACAAACATCTTCGTCTCATCGTTTGTGATTCCACAATATCTTCTTTCTCTGCGTCGATTAAGAATATTGTGAGGTGATTGATAATACTAGGCTGTTCTTCGGGAATATAAGTCTGGTTTATCAATTGGTTCATGTTCACCTTGATTTATCAAAAGACGGTACAAAAACTCGTAGGTATTTCTGTGAGAGACAGATTTATCTATTACCATAGACTTTTCTGTGTGATACAGATTTGTTTATTAAAGTCTTCGACTTTGGGTCGTAGCAACTCTTAGTTTTGGGTGAGATCAGCTAAGGGAATCAAGTGCGTAGTATCATGTTGGGATCAGAGACGTAGGAGCATAATTGTACCTTGGATCAGTGTGAGATTGATTGGGGTTCAACTACAGTCCAGATCGAAGTTAGTTTGTAGTAGGCTAGTGTCGGTAGCGACTTAATACAGTGTGTTCAATCTGGACTAAGTCCCGGGGGTTTTCTGCATTTGCGGTTTCCTCGTTAACAAAATTCTGGTATCTGTGTTATTTCTATTTCGCATTATATTTTGTTATATAATTGAAATATCACAGGTTGTGCGTTAGAATCAATCAATTGGAAATCCGACCTTTGGTTGTTGATTGAAATTTATTGATACTTGAACATTGGTTTTTGGTACCGTTCAAGTGATTTCTCTTGTATTCAATTAGACTCGTAGATTACTATTTGCTTGAGTAAGAATTGAATCGAGAAAGAGAGATATTAACTCTCTGATATACTTCATTAAGACTGAGTCTAGCTGATTTTCTTGAAAGTATATTGGAGGTTGTCCATACAGATTGCTAATCGAAATATTGGATGAGGTTGTTATACCTCTCTTTTTCAATGTTCCGCCATTGAGAAGCTATTGAAGAGGTTAGCATTTGCAGCTCTATCTAGGCATCTTGAAAAGCCTATATAATATACTCTAGAATGAATAGCTACTTCTTATTTCCTCTGGATGCATGAATTGTTTTAGGTAGTTAGGAAGGTCGTATGCCATTAGGTGTGATGCAAAGTTTTCTTGAATTCGTTCAATAAATTGGTGTTAGGTTTGATCGATATGGATCACACCAGGAACACAGAGGAAAATTGAGGATATTTTTTACAGGCTATTTTGGAGTTCTCGAAACAAACAAGAGGAATATGGTAATAGCAAATCCCATAATACATTTTTACACACATAATTACATGCACCCTAAGAAAAGAAAAGGCAACAACACATTACATTTCAACTGCGGATCCCAAGCAAATTCCAGCGGGAAGACACCATGAACACACGAAAGAAAACAACCCTGGACACACGAAACAAAAAAATTGATTCCAGGTACCCGCTTTTCAGGCGGTCTTGAAGTAGGATACTACTGGAGAAGGTAGTGACCCAACTCTTTAGTAACATGAGATGCAAGGCCAATATATGCATCTGGACTAGGAACATCTTCGGTTCGTTTCTCATACTGTATCCACCATTTCACTTTGCTACCAGACTCTTCAATATTATCAACATTTTTAGGAGTTACAGTCATTGTGACATCAAAACTCTTATATTGACTCAATAATTCTCCACCCACAGCACTGAATGTGATTGACCTATTATCCTCGTCCACAGATTTGACAATTTCCTTGACCATCATTACTTTAGAAGACGTTCCTGTAGGTTTGTGTGCATATGGAATCAAATAAGCCCAATATAAAACAACAAATTAAACAAAATATAAGATTAGGATTTGTATCTGATTTCTTACCTGGTAAAACATATTTCCATTCCCTGATAGAACCCACGCTTTTACCATCACCTTTAACAATTTTGACGCTCTTGAAATTTTGAGGAAAAATTGTAGTCATGTGCATCATATTGTGCCTAAACAAATTATAGAACTTGTCTGCTGAACACTTGAGTTCAGTTTCAACCTGAGCCCCAACAATTTGGCTCATCCCTATCAAAACTAGTGTGAACAACCCTAGTCTAAGAAAGGTTCGTACCAATGTAGTCAATATCGGCCGTATCGGCCGATATATCGGGGATATTTCGGATATCGTCCTTGGAGCGGTAGGATAAGCATTATATCGGCGATACGATATTTTGGCGATAATATCGTCCAATGTAGTCAATATCGGCCGTATTGGCCGATATATCGGGGATATTTCAAGATATTCTTGACGGAACTTTGGATGATTTGCAAGATATTCTTGGTGAAGAAAGTAGACCAGTTGGTATTGTAAGTGCATGTAGCACTCGAAGTAAGTCTACTTACCCAACCGACTCTGAGTATGATGGATATGATACTGATTAATTGATGTTAGAAACTGATTATGGACTACTTGATGGAGCTAATGGAGTTCCTGAAGATGATGATATCTAGAGTGGCTCGTATGATTTTGAATAAGATTGTAATATCCTTGTTTAATTACCATTTAAGGTAATAAACTTTAAAGTTGTTGAAGTTACTCTTTTGTTTCTAGTTTGAACTTTGTACTTGTTTAATTACCATTTTACGTAGTAAACTTTAAAGTTGTTACTCTCCTATTTCTAGTTTGATCTTGTTTATTTATCATTTTAGGTAGTAAACTTTAAAGTTATTGAAGTTACTCTTGTGTTTTTGATAAAATTGATGGTATCTATAAAATTATAGTCTATAAATTTGGAACCTATATTATACCGATATTTGAACGATAATATCCCTGATATAAAGTCGTACCAGTGTATCGGTCCTGGCCGAGATAAACCGATGTCCGATATTAACTACATTGGTTCGTACCATGCTGATTTTAGCCACTCTGTGAGAGACTATCTGATATGTTTCAAGTGAAGATAGCTGGAGTGGAGATGGTTCGGAGTGAAAATAAGTGAGGTGAGATGGAGGAGTTTATATTCTAAGCAATGGAGATATCTTACTAATTTAATATATACACAAGTACATCCATTAACGAGAATGATCGATATAATGCGCATACTTTTTTTTTGCAAGTTTAGATGCGTTACGCATCCAAAGCCTTTGATAAACCCAATCATATGTATCCTTACATGCAACTGAAACTAAGTCTAGTGCGGTTGTTCATTAATTCCACTACAGCCAACTTTACTGTTGGAGTATTAAGATACTATTAAGCTACCTTTTAATTAGGCACTAATTAGTTAGTAATACGAATGGTTTGTGGGACTAATGAATACAGCGATCCACGTTTGCCATTATCGTTTTCTTTAGGGGGGCGCTATTTATTTTTTTGATTGAGCACTTCGTGCTTAATGACCTTATAGTTATCCAGATGTGTATGACCTAATTAGCGACAACGATTGATCTTTCACACAACCCAAACCAAACTTAGTAGGGATTATGATACATACCATAATTTATAAGATCAAGAAAAAGAGTTCTTTGTGTATCAATGCATATATCTAGAGAATTTGAAATCTGTTGGAATTCGTTTGCTAAATGTTAAATATTATTGGAACTTGTGGAACTTAATTAAATCACGTATGAATGACATTTAAATTTCGTACATTCTTTAGTGAACGTAATAAAACCTTATCCATATGACATGTAAAACGGAAAATGGGTCATTTATTCAAATATTTTTGAAATATGGTTCAAATGGACGAGTAAAAATTAGTATGGGTGAAATGGACATCAAAAAAATAGAAAGTATGAAACTAGATGCATCCTGATGTAAATTAAAAATTAAAAAAAATATTTGAAAATGGGTAGGATGAAATTGTTTACATCCTTGTTATTTTTACATTTTGTCCATTTAAACAGTATCAAAATATAAATGTCCTTTTCACCCGGAAATTGTTGATTTTGGTCTTTTTAACCAATTTTGTGCATGTAAAACACTTGCACACAATAGTTACTACATTTTTAGCTACAGCTAAGTTGTAATGACTAATACTTAAGGTCCTAATGGGCCTCTAACTCTAATAATGCCTGTAAATAAAGTGAGTTTTGGAAGTTTTGGGAGTATATTTTCTTTTTGATCGGTCAAAAAAAAATTATTGAGATTTTTATCGAAACGAGGGTACATCAACCCAATTAATACAAGCGGAATAAAATGAAAAGAGAGCGGAGAAGAATTCAGCAACCAGGATTCCGTCAAATTTTTACGCCAACCATGGGAGTACGTGGAAAATGTTTGCAGTTTTATCTAAGAATTTTGATTAACTAGGCAGCAATTTTAATTCTTTAAAAACAACTGCATCACAATCGGTTGTTGCAGTTGAGATACTTTTCTTGCTCCATTAAAATGACTTGTAGAATTCCACATAATTGATTGCAAAGCCACATGGGGAGTAATTTTATGAAAGGGGTGCATATAAAATTAATCAATCTTAAGGCCAAGTATTGTGGTGTTCCGTTTTTTTTTTTTTTTTTTTTATTTGGTTTAGGCTACATCTAAAGATTTAAGGCCTAGACAAATAAAGCTCCCACGTTGAACGGTGAGGAAATTCTCACTTTTTATTGGACGAAATAGGTCTTTTTTTAGTTTTGTGAAACAAGTGTTTTGGTGAGAACACTTGGCAACGTATGATTGGTTTAAAAAGAATAGGAAAACCATTAAAATGCAGTTGGTTATAATTGTGACTCTTGGATTTGATGATAACTTCTTTAGTGATTTCTATTCATCAGGATTCTTATTATATAAAACAATAGTATCCCTTTTGGGAATACAAAATTTATGGCGGAGATAATCTCCTCATTACAATAATTATGACAGGAGATATTCTCCTTAATAAAAATAAGTAAAGAAGTATAATATATTCTCTAATACACCCCCTTAGTCTGAGCGGGAGAGGAGCAAACGCTAAGACTAGAACGAAAACGAACAAATAGCTGTCGTGGAAGGCCCTTGGTGAAGATGTCAGCATACTGGTTTTCAGACGGGAAGTGCAAGACATGAATATCACCAATACGAACTCGTTCACGAACAAAGTGTATGTCAATCTCCACATGTTTAGTGCGCTGATGTTGAACAGGATCTCCAGACATTTATATCGCACTTACATTATCACAATACACGATAGTAGCACGTCGTAAAGGTAGATGGAGCTCTAGAAGAAGGTTGCGAATCCATGTTGTTTCAGCAACAGCGTTTGCTACCCCCCGGTATTCTGCTTCATCACTGGATCGAGAAACTGTTGCTTGACGTTTTGATGACCAGGAGATGAGGTTGTCTCCAAGAAATATACAAAAGCCAGAAGTCGAACGACGTGAATCAGGACAACCCGCCCAATCAACATCAGAGTATTTTGTTAAGCCAGAGATAGCGGAGACCGAGAGAAATAATCCGTGATCAATTGTGCCCTGAAGATAGCGAATAATCCTCTTAAGGGCCTGCATGTGAGGCTCTCGAGGATCATGCATGAATAAACATACCTGCTGGACTGCATAGGATATATCTGGCCGTGTGAAAGTGAGGTACTGCAAAGCACCGGCTAGGCTTCTATACAAAGTGGGGTCCGTGAGAGCAGGGCCAGAGGTAGCACTGAGCTTGGCATTGATGTCGACCGGAGTAGCCACTGGATTGCATTTTGTCATGGACGCACGTGCAATGATGTCCTGAGCATATAACGACTGAGACAAAAATAGCCCTGAGGATGAACGAGTAACAGTAATACCCAAAAAATGATGTAATGGGCCAAGGTCAGACATAACAAATTCCCTTTTCATCAAATCAATGAAGCGACATAGGAGAGCATCAGTAGAGGCAGTTAAAATAATATCATCAACATATAATAATAGGTATGCCGTCTCGGAACCTGATTGATAAACGAAGAGGGAGGGATCACACACACTAGCACGAAAACCACAATTAGTGATAAATTTGGCAAACCTCTGAAACCACGCCCGTGGAGCCTGCTTAAGACCATAGAGAGACCTACGTAGTCGACATACGTAATCAGGGTGATCAGGATCAACAAACCCCGGAGGCTGATGCATATATACTGTCTCGGTCAAGTCACCATGAAGAAACGCATTCTTGACATCTAGCTGATGTATGGGCCAAGAACGCGAAGTAGCAATAGTAAGAACGGTACGAATAGTAACTGGTTTGACAACCGGACTAAACGTTTCAAAACAGTCAACCCCAACCTTCTGAGATTTACCATTAGCAACTAGACGAGCCTTGTATCGCTGCAAGGAGCCATCAGCATGATATTTGTGACGAAAGAGCCACATGGAACGAATAACATGAGCGTCACGTGGTCGTGGTACCAGTTCCCAAGTATTAGTTTTCAACGTAGCATTGTACTCATCTTTCATGGAAGCATTCTAATTTATGTCTCTAAGAGCATACAAGTGAGAACGAGGGAGAGGAGAGATATGGCGAAGGGTTTGGACATGAAGATTAAGGCGATGGACAGAACGGAAGATGCCACGGGAGGCGCGAGTGGTGGGGCGAGAAGGAGCTGGAGGAACAGTAGTGATTGGAGGTATGCAAGAAGGTGTAGGGACAGTGGTTGTTGTAGGGGAAGAAGTGGTTGGTGGGGATGAGGGTTTAACGTCAGTAGGATGTACGCAATGATTGGATGGTGCAAAAACGGTTGGAGTGGGATCTGACGTATTGGGGGAAGAAGAAATGGTGATGGGGCATGCTGACTTAGTGGGGACGGAAGTGGCAGGAGGGAAGAAAGACGTTTGGATGGGAGGAGTAGATAATGTGTTGCGACGATGAGGTGGGATGTAGATGTCAGGTGGAGTAGGCTGAATAAGAGATGATTGGTGTACAGTAGGAGCAGTACTAGGGGATGGGTAAGATAGGTGATTATTGTGGGAGGAGTTAAAAAAAAAAGGACACATCGTCGTCATCAGGGGGTTGTTTTGAGGAGGGGTAGAAAATGGGAAAACACTCTCGTCAAATGTCACATGACGGGACAGGATTATTTTGTGTGTGGTGAGATCTAAGCAGCGGTATCCACAGTGGTTAAGAGGAAAACCAAGAAAGATACACCTAGTGGAACGAGTGGCGAGTTTGTGGGGAGTTGTGGAGGAGAGATTTGGATAGCAAAGGCAACCGAATGTACGAAGATGATCATGCGGTTGGTTGGCGTTGATAAAGAATAGACACAGGTGATTGATTATGAAGGACTTTGGTGGGTAGAATATTATGGAGATAGACATCCATATGAAGAGAATAAACCCAATATTTAGGGGAACGGAAGCGTGAGACATAAGAGTGCGAGTGATGTCGTTGACACGGCGAATCATGCGTTCAGCCTTGCCATTTTGGGAGGAATTTTGGGGGCAAGAGAAACGAAAAACAAGACCATTGTTACGAGCAAAAGTATGGAAGGATGAATTGTCAAATTCGCGGCCCATGTCGCATTGAAAACATTTAATTTGACGTTCAAATTGAGTTTGAACAAATGAACGAAATTCCAAGAACTTTTCATAAACTTGGGATTTAAACTTTAGTGGATAAACCCAAAGATAGTTGGTAAAATCATCAAGTAATATAATATAATAACGGAAACCGGTCTCTATGTATAAAGGAGAGGCCAATAAATCACTGTGAATGATATCAAATGGTGCAAAAGTAATGGAATTTGATTCATAAAATGGTAATCTAACATGTTTACTAACTTGAAATGAATGACAAAGTTTAGAATGTTGATTCTTATTACAATGAATAGAATTATTTGTACGAAGAACATCTAAAACAGCCTTGCTGGGATGACCAAGGCGGCTATGCCAAATATCTGGCGAAAAGACAGCAAGAGAAATGGGGGAAGACTGGGATGATATTTGTGGTAGCACGGCAGAGTTGGTGATCGGGTAGAGCTCCCCCGAACTAATACATCGAAGGATAATTTTCCTCGAACTCAGATCTTTCGCAGAAAAACCAGAAGGATCAAAATCAACAGACACACGATTATCAGTGGTGAACGTACGAACGGAAACTAAGTTTTTGATAATATCGGGAACAACAAGGGTATTTTTGAGTTGAAGAGTACGAGAGGGAAGGGTTATGAACTTGGTACCACTGGCAGTAACTGGAATACTATTGTCATTGCCAACTAAGATAGATCGTACATTGCTAGAATTGAAAACGTTGTGTAGATTACCTGGATCAACAGTGAGGTGCGACGTAGAACCGGTATCCATGTAGAAAGCATCATCGGGTTGTTGTAGATGCATAGAACTATATGCCTCAGCAATGTCTGTGAGCTTCAGTTGTTCCCTCGCCATTGATTTTTAATGATTTAGAGAAAATAGGATCGTAGGGGGGCTGATACCATCTTGGATTTGATGATAACTTCCTTAGTGATTTCTATTCACCAGGATTCTTATTATATAAAACAATAGTATCCCTTTTGGGAATACAAAAATTATGGCGGAGATAATCTCCTCATTACAATAATTATGACAGGAGATATTCTCCTTAATAAAAATAAGTAAAGCAGTATAATATATTCTCTAATAGTGACATGAATGAGTTTACTTCTCTTCTGGGGTGCTACAATTCTATGCTTCCTCTTCCATTAGGTGATAAAAATATAAATGTATTCAGAAATTGGACAAAGTCATTGACAGGATTAATGCAAAACTGCAGGTTGGAAGAAAACCTTTTCTTACTAGAGCCGGGAAAGTTGTTCTTATCAATAGTGTTCTTTCAAGTCTTCTAGTTTATTTGATGTCCTTGTTGGACATGACCGAGTCTGATGAGCTCAAATTGGAAAGACTTATGAGAAATTTTGTTTGGAATGATAATAAAGGAAATAGAAAGCTCAGTTTAGTTAAATGGTAGGTAATATGCAAGAAGAAGAGAAATGGTGGTCTGGGTGTTAAAGAACTTAGAGTGATGAATAATGATCCTTTAGTCAAGTAGTTGTGGAGATTTGCTAATGAATCTGAAGCTTTGTAGAGGCGTATTATTGAAGAAAAATATGGAGTTGGGTAGAATGGCTGTCAAAGCAACCAAAAGGTGCCTATGGTGTTTCTATATGGAAAGAAATTATACAGATTGCAGAGGAAAAACTTCTTCTTACAGAATTTTAATTTCAAAGTCAACAATGGTCAGAAAAAAAGATTCTGGGACGATAAGTGGTTGTTAGATGATGCTTTGTGCAATATTTTTTCCCCATTTGTATACAGCTGCAAGATCCAAGTTAAGCTCAGTTGCTTCTATTTGTTCGGGTACATTATCTGATCTTTTTCATAATCTAAACAACTGCCTAGAACATTAACAATTGGGCTAATGGAGAATTTGAAATTATTCAAGAAAGTTTGGCAAATTTCAGTTTAAATCCAGATTGTGAAGATGTTTTCTAATGGGCTTTAACTGCCAAAAATTCTTTCTCGTTTAAATCCTGCTACAACAAATTAATAGCATCCAATGAAGATCCAGTTCATGATATCTTTCATTTTCTTTGGCAGCAAAAATACCCATCTAAAATGGCTTTCTTCATGTGGTGCACAAGTCATTTCAGGTTGCCCACAAGAGATTCTCTCATCAGAAAAGGTATTACAACCTCGCCCACTTGTTTTTTTTTTGCAAGAAGGATGAAATTGCATCTTATCTTTCCCTTGAAGGTGATTTTGTGGCGAAAATCTGGCAGCACTTCATGGTGAAATATAACCTAATTCAATGGTCTCTAGCCTTCAAAGAGTTTGAGGAAGTTACTTTTAATGCCGTTGTAGAGAATTGGAGAAATGTTTTTTTCCATTCCTCCTTAACATGTTTTCATGTTGTTGTTTTTTTTTGGCTTGATAGTCCTTTCTATTAAGATTTTTTTTCTTCTTTTCTTTTCCCCTCGGGGGTTCAAGCCTTGTGCACCTCCTTTCCTGATCAATAGTATTCTTTCTTTATTGATCAAAAAATATATCGGAATAAACAAAAGGAAGATGGTAATAGCAAAGCCCATCATTTATTATTAATTTACACACACAATTACATGCAACCACACTCGAAAGAAAAGAAAAGAAAAAGCATCAACACATTCCAAACTGAAATACACCACACTCGAAAGAAAAAAACCCATTCCAGGCACCCACTTCTCAGGCGGTCTTGAAGTAGCCTGCTACTGGAGAAGGTAATGACCCAACTCTTTAGTAACAGTAGCTACAAGGCCAATATGTGCATCTGGACTATGAACATCTTCAGTTCGTTTCTCATATTGTATCCACCATTTCACTTTGCTACCAGACTCTTCAATGTTATCAACATCTTTAGGAGCTACAGTCATTGTGACATCAAAACTCTTATACTGAGTCAATAAGTCTCCTCCCACAACACTGAATGTGATTGACCTATTATCCTCGTCCACTGATTTAACAATTTCCTTAACCATCGTTACTTTTGACGCTCCTGTATATGCATATGATTTAATTAGTCCATCATCACTAAGATTAATAGAACAAAGCAATATTAAGATTTGTTTTTGATTTCTTACCTGGTGTAACATATCGCCATTCCCTAATATTTCCCACGCTGCTTTTACCATCACCTTTAACAATTTTGACACTCTTGTAAAATTGAGGGAAAATTGTAGTCAAATGCATCATATTGTGCCTAAACAAATTATAAAACTTGTCTGCAGAACACTTGAGTTCAGTTTCAACCTGAGCCCCAACAATTTGGCTCATCCCAATCAAAACTAGTGTGAGCAACCCTAGCTGAAGAAAGGTTTGTACCATGCTAATTTTAGCCATTCTATGAGAGACTGTTTGGTATGTTTTAAGATAGCTAGGAGTGGAGATGGTTTTGGAATGAGATTAAGTGAAGTCAGATGAAGGGGTTTATATACTAAGCAATGGAGATATTTCACTCATATTTAATATAGACACAAGTGCATCCATTAAGGAGAATGATCGATATAGTATTGGGCATACTTCTTTTGGAGGTTTTGATGCGTTATGCATCCAACATGCAACTAAAATTATGCTCAGTGTGGTTGTTCATTGTTTCCACTATAGCCAACTTTACTATTGGAGTATTAGTGGGGGCTCTTTTGTTTTTTGATCGAGCACTTTGTGCCTAATTAATCACTTTATAGAAGGTATCCAGATCGTAGATACACGAGTAACAGAAAGGAAGATGTGAGATCATGAGGGTGAAGGAGTCGACAATATGATATTATGATCTGATCTATCAATGACATACTAAAATTTCGTACATAATCGGAATAAAACTTTATACATATGATTTATGACATATAAACTTGCAAACACTTGCACACAATAGTAACTACATATTTATCCTAAGTTGTAATGACAAACACTTAGTTTTATTTATCCTACTTTTTAACTAACATTTCCGAATTCTAATGCGATCTTGTTCATCCAGAGATTTCAATGGCCTTGACTTGAGGCTTTTTCATTTCAACCTTTGGTATAGTAACGGTCAATACACCATTTTCCATAGTAGCTTTCACTTGATCGACCCCTGCATTATCTGGCAATCTAAACCGACGAAGAAACTTGCCGCTACTACGTTCTACACGATGCCACTGATCATTGATTTCTTCTTTTTCTTTGTTCTTTGCTCCACTTATTTGTAGTATTTTCCCTTCTTCAACTTCAACTTTTACTTCTTCTTTCTTCAGCCCAGGAAGATCTGCTTTGAACACATGAGCATCGGATGTTTCCTTCCAATCAATTTGAGCATTTGCAAATTGAGTTGTTTCGTTGGAAAATTGAGGACGCATAATACCAAATGACCGTGAAGCGAATGGATCCCATACGTTTAGAGATGAGAATGGGTCGTAAATGCTGTTCCTTTGGCCACCGAAAATGCTCGGAATGAGGGACATATTGAGAAAAGTAGGATTCTGGATATATCGCAGAAATGCTAAATGGATTCAGTTTGAGATAAACAATGTTTACAGGGCAATGAGAATTCACATTTATATAGAAGAGAGGAACTTCCGGTAGTTTCCAGTTATCGTAACTTTTGTCAATATCTCCGTAACCGTTTGTAGACAGTTTTCTAGTGTTATCTAGAATTTTCTTTCGTGGGTTTACAAGCAAAGTCCTACCAACAGTAATGGGCCTCCATCGTGGTACATGGAAAATGTCTGGGACTTAACAGTATAGATCTTTTTAGTTTTAGAGATTTCTCATGTCTTTTATTACCTGAGGCAGCAATCTTTATTCTCCAAAAACAACAGAATCTAAATCTTTAATCCTGAACCCCCACATTACAAATACACATACTAGTAATCCTTTGCCGATCGGGAGAAAAAAAAAGGTACACTACAAGAAATTTAATATATTGCAATATTGCAGCATCCAATAGTTATGGCATAAACTCCTATTGGTATCGCGATAACCTATGTAGCAAGAAGTCTATTGCTGCATCCAATTTGTATTGCTGCAGTAAGAGATTATACTTTTTTGCCACACTCTTTTCATAATGTTGCTACAGTTGTGTGGCAAAAGTTTCATTTTGCAGCAGTAAATTATAGATTTTAGTTGCAGCTGAAAAGTACTGTGGCTAGAAATTTGCTTTTGCAACGCCTATATTAAAGGTGTGGCAATATATGGTGTAGCAATAGCTAAATTTTCTTGTAGTGGTAGTCCATTTTACACACCCTTCTTTCACGTTGGCAGCATTTTTTTTTTGCCTATTAAAAAATTAAAATTCATGGAAAAGGAAAAAAAAATACAAGATGAGAGGCGCCTCAGCGCAAGAAAAGAAGGCAAAAAGTCGTCTCAACACACAAGTTGCGAAAAAAACAAAAGCATAACAACTGCTTACTAACATAAAAGCGAGCCTAGACTGTAAACTAACTGAACCTTATACTTTCTTCTTGGGTATGGGGTTCTTTTCCCTCTACCCAAATCATCATTGGTAGGACCCAAATCCTTGATTGGCTTCGAAGAACGGAAAGTATCTACAATGCTTCCAAGGATTTTTTTTAACCGCGACTTTATTACCTCCACGAGTAAGGCCAAGCGATGAACTAAATGTCTTAAGTTTCGTCTTCAAGGTTCAACTGGCCAAGCGATGAACTAAATGTCTTAAGTTTCGTCTTCAAGGTTCAACTTTAGAACGTCATGCATCAAAACATTTAGAACGTCGCCTTCAAGGTTCATCTTTGTGACACTTCGCTCTTTGCCAAGATGAAAGCTTCATGTAGGCTTTTATCTTTCACTAGTTCCTCATCTATTGGTGTGGTTGAGATACTCTTCAAATCTAAAATGACTTGCAGGGTTTGGCCAAACATTATGGTGATGTATTTCGCTTGGATATATCCACACTATACCAAAGCCAACCACTATGGGTTATTGTTTAGCTATAATGTAGCAGTATCTCTTACCTTTTAGCATGAGAGGGAACACATCTATTCCGCTCGCTATCTAAGAAATGCCAGATGGAAATTAAGGGCATCTCCAATTAATTTGGTGTGCATTTTTTGTGGAAGTATTTTTATGATGTAAAGATCAAATTTTCATTAATTTAAGGAGATGAAAGAAAAACATTTGCAATCACAAATTATATATTTTTAGTTTTGAATTTTTTAAACCACTGATCCAAATTATATGTCTAATCATAACCATATATAATGATGAGCAGGATGTTCACATCCTCTAAGAGAACTTCTAAAAGTAGAGGTTCACTTTGAGGATGTTTATATAACTACTAGACACATCATCTTCATTTTCTCCCTTCACATTCCCATTGGAGACGATTTTTTGGATAAATCATTGGAAATCTTATGTGGCGTTGTATTTAGGCATTTTCAATGGAACGCGCAATTTGGGGATGCTTTTATTAACTGGGATATAGGAAAAAGACAAAAACGGGATTTAAATAGTAAATCAAGGTCACCCCTATCCGGATAATTTATATAATTCCTAATCCACCCTTACTAATCATGTTTATTGGTTAAATATTTTTAGTTAAGTTAATAGATTAGTTTGCTAATCATTAGAATAAATCATTATAATTGAATTTGTTGATGCAACAACATCAAATCAATATATTTATGATCATAATGGTTTAGGATAAGAACCAACCCAGGAAAGTAAACAAGCTGAACATATAAGTGCTCCAATTACTCATATATAGGTATTAATGTATTGAAATTTGATTATTTTTTTCATTGAATTCGCCATTGTGCTAAGAAATCAGGGATAATTTCCCCCCACACATTACAAATGTTGAAACGCCTACAATGCTTAGCAGCTTTATCTGCTATAGAGTTGAAATTTCTCCTAAGGTGACTAGTTCTAATAAAAGAAAAGTAATTCAATAACAGATTACAGTCATCCATGATTGTGCAACTAAACCAACAGAAACTACTGTTTTTATTCTTCAAGTAATCAATTACTTTTTTTGCATCAATATAAATACTGATAGAAGACAGGTTCTTGCTATGTGCCCATTTGATAGCTTCCAGCACCGCTAGACATTCTGCTTCCTCTGGATTCCTTGCTAAACCTTTGATTGTTTTGCATCTCTTAAAGGTACCTGCAGCTGTAGTCATATAGATATCAATTCCAGTGATATTAGTATCTTTGTCGAAAGACGCATCACAGTATATTAAAATGAAATCATCAGGGAGATTCCCATAAGATACAGTATTAGTATCAGAAACAGAATGATTATGCAAGTCACTACTGGTGTTATTAACTCTTTGATCAAGCTCAGAGTTTAACAGATCAATGGTGTCATTAAAAAGTCTTATGACCAGTCTGGCAGTGGAAGATGGATGTGTAATTTTCTGTTCAAAGAAACGGTAGCATCTATCTCTCCAGATGCTCCAAGCAGTAATAAGGATTTCTATCTGAGTCTTGTCAGATCTACCTTTCTCCAACCATTGCCTTATCCAACCCTTAATCGAAGGATTTGTACCTGCATCATGTAAAGTAATATGTCCATTTGGAGTTGCAGACCAAAGGGATTTTGCAAAAGTGCAATGTAACAGTAAATGTTCAGTGGTTTCAGTATCACCATTACTACACATAATGCAAAGAGTATCACTATTTGACATGTATTGTGACAATCTTAATTTCGTTGGCAGAGCATCAGTGATACATTTCCAGACAAATAGTTGGACTTTAGGAATTAGATGAGATTTCCACAGAGCTTTGAAAATAGGATCAGGGGGAGGGTTCATGGTACCATTAACATTAACAGAAGATAAAGCTCTATATGAAGATTTAACAGAAAATGTCCCATTGTGAGAGTTAGACCAAATTAATCTATCTTTGCCAAAATAAGGGATACAAAGTTTCCTAATTCTACTAATATTCTCACTAGTGAAGAAAGCATTCAACAAAGGCTCATTCCAAGTTTTAGTGTTGTCATCAATGAAATCAGCAACCATCAGATTAGGATTAGGATAATGAATGCAAAGGGGACTGGTAACATCAGGTATCCAGTTATCTTCAAAAGCTTTTATACTTTTACCATTCTTAACTTCCCATAAAGAGTTCTTTTTAACAATATCTAGACCTCTACAAATTCTTTTCCACGCCCAAGACGAGTCTTGGTTTTTCTTATAATGTAAAGGATGATTATTGTTGAAATACTTACATCTAAGGATTATAAACCAAAGTTCATCCGAACCATGAATCAATCTCCACGCAATGTTGGATAACAGAGCTAAATTGAACTTCTTTAAATCACGAAAACCTAGACCTCCTACATGCTTATGAGAACAAACGCCTTTCCACTGTTTTATGTAAATTCCTCCTTGATTTTGTTTACCCCACCAGAAGTCTCTTTGAGACTTTTCCATTTGATAAATGACATTATCAGGAATCAAGAAAGAGTTCATATGGTAGACTGAGGACGATTTCAACACATTTTGTACCATGACTGACCTACCAGCCTGATTAAAGTGTTTTCCTTTCCACTTGGAAACACTATTGTCAAAGTAATCAGCAAGAAAGGCAAAAGATTCAAATTTGTTTTTATTAATGAAAAGAGGGATACCTAAATATTTGTCATTTAGGTCAATTTTCTTGACATTAAGAGTTCTAATAAGAAAGACACATTTATCTGGGTGTACTTTCTTACTAGAAAACAACCAGATTTTTCGAAGTTTATCATCTGCCCTGAGACAGAACTAAACACATTGATGGTCTCGACTAAATTCTGAGCTTCGTAGTATTTGGCCTTATGCATAATTACTTTTACACCACATTTAAAGAAATTTTATAAATTAACAAATGTTCCAAATTAATCTTAACAAAAGGATGAATTGGGCATTATTTTTCCGTCTTTAGAAGTCATTTTGATTTGGTTCCGAACTTGGGAAATGATGAGCGATTAAAAAACTCAAAACACGCATTTTACGTGAAAACTGGGTGTCCAACATAAACGTGGCTAAATTCGATTCCGAATCCCAAACAAACTTCTAACTTTTCAACTCAATTAAACCAAAAAAAAAAAAAATTGTTTTTTACTTGGCTGCTAATGGGGTACCTTTGACTAGAGGTCAAGTAAGAATGTAAGATGGTACCCTTCTAGACGTGTACCATGGACAAGGGCACATAATTTATCATCTTGATAAATGCAACAAGTGATCCTCTTCCCTTCCCACTCGTTTTTCTCTCATATTGTCTTCTTCATCGTGAGCTCTTAAAACCAAAATGTAAGTATTTTCAATGACACCTATCACAACCCCCAAAACCATGATACTTATTTATGAGGCCTCACTTAAAATAACACAAAATTGATCAAAAAGACAAAACAGAAGATTTCTGGGTGAAATATATTCTTAGCTTTATATACTGTTTATATAGCCAAAAAACAGAAATATACTGTTCATTTAACCAAAAAGGACATTTGACCCAGAATATATTTTATTTATTAATCTGAAGAGACAAATATGTCCTTATTTTTTACAAATCTTTACTGCTTTGGAGAAGAACAAAGTACAAAAAAACAGAGCAAATAAAAACAGAGTACAAACAAAAACAGAGTACAAAAAAACAGAATTAATTGCTATGTTTTACGAATTAAAACAGAGCAAAAAACAGAGTGTCTGAAACAGAGCAAAACAGAGTGCGTGAAACAGAGCAAAACATAGTGCGTGAAACAGAATTAAAAACAGAGTATGTCCTCAACAAACACCAAAAAAATAGTAACTCTGGATCCAAGCTTTTGAAAGAAGAGAGAAGGATCAGCTTTTGAAACCAAGAAATTCATAGAAGTAAGAGTTCAATGAGCTTAGCATGCCAAGCACTTGGAGCCTGCTTGAGTCCATAAATAGATTTGTCAAGCTTGCATACATAGGTTGGTCTTTCAGGATCAATAAATCCAGGTGGTTGAGCCATATATACCTCCTTCTCCAAGTCATCATAAAGGAAAACATTACTAATGTCAATATGAGAAATAGACCAGTCATACTAGACTACAAGAGAAAGAACTAATCTAATGGTTGTTGGCTTAACCATTGGGCTAAAAGTTTCAATGAATTAAATACTGTTAGAGAAATGCTCGGTTAACCCCACAAGTTTTTCTATCTCAAGCTTGTTGTCAATATTAGATGAGCAAAACTATATTTGATTTCTAGTCTACTAAAGTAAAGTCTCGGACTAGGATTATAAGTGTGTAGTTGAGTATCAGACATCATTAAATAACCCTCAAAGATTGAAGATCAAACGAAGGCATCAACGAGGACTTCATAAACAAAGATACGTGGTGGATTAATCTATCGAAACAAGTGCTTACTTTATGGAACAATTCCGATGACAGTAAACGTACATTTATGTTTGGACTCGAGGATATTTGAGCCATGAATTTAGTGATAATGAACTTTATACATGAAAAGGTCCTTATGTTATAGAGAATGAGTGTATGAATTCAACGAGCCAAGAATCACTTGATTCAGAGTTATACGAAGCTAAGATACAAGGATAATTGATATTCATATCTGCACGACTGTCGTATGTAGTCGAATGAGAGCAAATATAGATGTTGTGGCTATTCATCCATCACTGTGCAGGGAGAATTCGTCGAGTACCAGGATTCATTTCTTTCATAATCAAGTATTTATATTTAGTAATCAATGTCAGATCTGGTATACTGTAGAAATTTATCGCGCATTAAGCTTCCATTTAAATATATGCTACATAATAGACTGCAATATGGCACTCCAAAATATTGCGTGAAAATAATTAACATAAAACTATATAAGTATAAGGTTGATGTCCTAAACTGGACACACTGAAATATAAGAACCCTTCTATAATCGATGAATACAACCTCAATTTAATCAACACAAAATTGGTCAAAAAGACCAAAACAGAAGATTTCTGGGTGAAATATATTCTTAGCTTTAGATACTGTTTATATAGCCAAAAAAACAGAAATATATTGTTCATTTATCCAAAAAGGACATTTGACCCAGAATATATTTTATTTATTAACCTGAAGAGACAAATATGTCCTTATCTTTTACAAATCTTTACTGCTTTGGAGAAGAATAAAGTACAAAAAAACAGAGCAAATAAAAACAGAGTACAAATAAAAACAGAGTACAAATAAAAACAGAGTACAAAAAAAACACAGAATTAATTGCTCTGTTTTACGAATTAAAACAGAGCAAAAAACATAGTGTCTGAAACAGAGCAAAACAGAGTGCGTGAAACAGAGCAAAACATAGTGCGTGAAACAGAATTAAAAACAGAGTACGTAACCCATTGCAGATCCTTCACCTCTGCCTCATGCCAACCACAACTGCCATCACCTGCACATCTATAATGTCATCCCCTGCATTCATTCCTTGTTTTGGACAGCATCTACTACCCCAACATACCTCAGAACCTTAAGATGCCACAAACAAAACCATGAAATGTAAGACAAATGTCTACACAAAGAATTCCTCGGATTAAATTCATCCAGTTATTCTGGCCACTTATGCAGCCAGTTTCAATCCATTGAAAAATGTCTTAAGATACTTACTTCACCAGCAGCCTCCGCATCAAGCCGTTTCTTTGCGACTTCCTGATCAAATTCTGGTAGACGCCGCAGGAACTCCTCAGCTGATGCACTTGACTGGAGCAGCAATACCATGGGAAAAGTTCATAAAGTTTATATTGAGTAGCTCAGCAATAAGTAGTCATACATCTATAAGTTTCTCATCTTACTTTCAATGGTTCTGGCACAAGGTTGTCCACTTGGATATCAGAAAGATCCAGTCTTAAACCAGATTCTCTAGCTAGAATTATGACCTGCAATCAAATAGATACCTTATAAGAATCTTACCACTCAGAGCGTGCAAAACAGGCTACAACCTGATAGTCAGTGGATAAGGATAAGGATGGGGTTGACACAAAGGTTTCTATCCATAAACCAACCCGTATCCTGATTGGAGGCTCCGGAGTCCTGACATGAGGGAGGGAGGGAAAGGAATTCAATTACCTTTCTAGCCACATCCATTCCAGACAAATCGTCTTTTGGATATGGCTCGGTATAACCAGCATTCTTGGCTTCTCTAACGACCTCGCTAAAAGCCCGATCTTCTATAAAGTTGTTAAAGATACAACTTACAGTCCCACTGAAATTGGCAGACAGAAAAAGAGACATTACAGCTTCTTAATTTCACCATATCAGAAATATGTTAAGGAATTCCAGGTATCCTGAAAACCATTTGGTTGGAATAACATTCAGGCATGTAGCATATAACCACCAGTTTCATCCTAGTTTAAACATGCTGAAACAATATACACCAAAAATTAAACCTAAATAGAACTGATATCACCCTAGTTTGTATTATACTAAACTTGGATGAATCCATTTTCATCCTAGTTTAAACATGCTGAAATTATATACAACACAAATTAAATCTAAATGAAACTGGTTTCATCCTAGTTTATATTATATTTAACCTGGATGAAACTGGTTTTCATCCTAGTATAAACATGCTGAAAAAATATACACCACAAACTAAACCTAGATGAAAACCAGTTACATCCTATCTTAAAGCTAGACGAAAGCTAATTTATGCATGTATCGGATGAAAACCAGTTACATCCTACCTTAGTACCTTACATCTAGATGAAACCCAATTTTTATATCTCACCTTTAGAGACACTATAAGAATGGGATTATCCAGATGAAAACCAATTTCATCCAATAGAGGTAATCATTAAAATTAGGACCACCAACAGATGAAAACCAGTTAGTTTCATCCAATAGAGAATCATTAAAATTAAGACCACCAACGGATGAAAACCAGTTTCATACAATAGAAATAATCAATAATTTCATTACAACAACAGGATGCAAATAAGTTTCATCCAATACAGATAACCATTTAGTTAACATCCTAATTTCATTGTAGGATTAGAATCACAAGGTACTTCAAACACATAACTCCCACAAATTTATACTAAAATAAAGAAACCCAATTACATCCGGTTTAATTAAATGAAAATAAAATCAACCAACTGGATGAATCAATCATGTAATTCTGAAAATAAAATCAATACAGAGTTAGGGTTTGGAAACTTACGAGTTTTAAGAGACATCTTGTGAAATTTATCGATTTAACCCTAATTATCACGCTGGAGTTGGTGTTGGGTGTTTGCAGACGGCGGAGAAACCATTTTCAACAATGAAGTCTTCAATTTCATCTGTAATGATGTTGTTGATGTAGAAGGGGGACAAAGATGATGATACTGTTGATGTAGACGGTGAAAATATATGATGAAGACGGTGGAGAAACCATTTTCAGCGTTGCAACAAGATGATTGTTGGGGAGAAAACAGAAGTGGGAGAAATAGATCGATGGTGATGTTGGCTTATTTTAGATCTGGTTTATGATTGACGGAGAAGACGAGAAGAAGATATCCTTTCCAAAAGGATAATAACGTAAACTCCTCACTTAAAGATTTCATTGGCTATTTCACCCAGGCCGAATCCTATCTATCTATATGGCCCAAAAAACTCACCTTTTTGACTATACAGTCCATTTTCTATTAAAATAGTTATTACGAGCCCTCACTTAAAATAAAGGCTACTTGGTTCAATATCTCTATTGGCAACGCCTGCAAGGTCCACAAGTGGGGAACATATTCAATATAAATACAACCATGTTATGAAAATACTTCTTTATACTACTCAGTTACTCACAACTGTTGATTCCAAACCCAAATTTCCAATAATCAAATAGTAGAGATCTATTTCACCAAACAATTTGGAGATTCAATACTGCCTGCACAACTTCAATATCAAAATAAAAAAAGAAAAACAATAATATAATCCTGACTGATCTGACATTACTCTTAATAGTGAAAAACAAGAAAAAAACCAAACTTGTTGTATAGAATCCAATAAATCTATATATATAACGTATCTGATTCTACATATCATTCATCACCAAACAAATATTACTTAAATACAGTTTTAAGTCAGTCTTTTGTTTGGTAGAGGCTGTGTAATAGTATCATTGCACATTTAATACTCTCCCTCTCTCTTTCCTCCATTGTTGAGAGATTCTTCTCTCACTGTACATCCATCCCCATATCTCCATTAAACAAGAAACTAAAGATCATATAAAAGAGAAAAACAGAACTTTGGAAAGTGAAACCAAAAAGATTATATCACAAAATGTATAAGTTAATAATAAAAGTATGAGATGGACATTTTTTTCTTCATTTAGACTCTGAATTTCTCTTCTTCTGATTCTCAGTTTCATCATCAACTTTCATTAATCTTGTAAATGTTGGTTCTGATTTACATCTTGTTAATGTCAGTGGTACTCCTTCTTCCTTTTCTTCATCATCTACTACTGATACTACTTCATCTTTGATTACTGTACTGCTACTTCTTCTCCTCTCACTGCTACTTGATGAAGTTTCACATGACTCAATCTTTTCCTCGTAATCAGTTACTAGATTTTCCAATGTGGGTTTCTCAATTTCTTTACTACTTTCAGTATTGGTAATATAATTTTGATCTGTACTACTATCACTAAATCTACTGAACATTGACATTGAGGAATTTTTACATGGATCTGACCTGCATCTCATTAGAAACAATGCATTCTTTGGTGGTGAATGTGATCCTGCTGCTGTTGTACTCACAAAACCCTTGCTTTCTTCTTCTTCATCTTCATCCTCAACCTCTTCCTGTTTATCTCTTGGTTCTTCATTTCTCCCAACTTCAAGCACAGTTTCATCAACTTTATCTTGTGATGAACAACACAAGAACCAACTTCTAAAAACAGATTTAGAACAAAAAGAACAAGAACAATTACAGAAAAACAGAGATTTTTTCTTACTCTTCCAACTCCAACTCCAACAAAACCATTTATTTGGTGATGAATCTTTGCTTCTGCTTCCATTTTTAGATTTTTTCTTAGCTCTAACTTGACCCATACAAGTAACTTTTGGAGAAGTGGGTTCTTGAGTAGTAGTTTCAACATTAGCACTATTCTTTTTTCTGATAAACAGTGGACTTGAACGAGTAGAAGATGAAGATGTTCTTCTAGTACTTTTACTTCCTCCATTACTTCTTAAAAATCTCATTAATGGTGGTGGGAATTTCTCCGTTCTGCCTGGACTTGTGATGGGTTTTGTTCTCATTTTTGATAATCAATGCAAGAATCAGAAAATGGAGAATGAAAATTTGTGATTCTGAGATGGCATTTATCAACACACTATCTATTAGACTATTACACAAGGGGCTGTAAAAGAATCAAAATTTTATCTATTAAAAAAAATGAGGGTGTGAAATGTTCAAGTTTGTCTCTTGTTACTAGTATTTTATAGAGATCTTAATTGATGTGGTTAATTAAGATGAAAGTGGTCCCACCAGACTCTGTGGAACTTAATTGGTGCATTTGACAAGATTTTGGTCAACTTCTTTGGTTGACTTCAATGTGAACGGAGAATTTGACTGTTACAGTGTTACTAGTAGAGAGCGGTAAGTGAAGTCTCTCGTTGGTGGTGATTTGCTTTGTTAAGTATTTAATTATAATGCCATACCGGAAGAGTTGTTTATAGTTGGACAGAAGATTTGTGTGCTCATTTCCGGCAGAGCGTTGTCGGTTCTAACTGTTTCATATCTTCTCTGGTAAACTGTTACCCTGAAATATGGGTAACTACCAATCCTACCATGCACTATATACACAAAATAGAGGACCAAGGGCACGACGGCACCAGGGCTAGTTTTACTTGGATGGTGTGCTTTAAGTAAGCGTCTGTACGCCTAAATTGAAGACGCTAACTTTTTTATTCTAATTCCTGCTGGAGAGTTCTTTCTCCGTTTAGTGTCTTTTTTTTTCCAAAGCTAGGGCCGAACTTCATGAGTGCTTCCACATTTTGCTCACCTGTCATTGGTTTTCTCCTCGAAATCTCTTCAGAGCTTTCAATTTCACAACACTATTTTCATCCTCTAATGGTGCCTTGTCTTCAACATCAATCTCTTGGGCATCTCTACAGTTGAGCCTTTGCTCATAATGCGGGTTTATTGGGCTTGTTAGGTGCGCATCAACAGACTTTACAACAACAGGAAGAGAAATATTCCTCAGTCAAGTGCTATGTTTAGTTGGTCATTGCACTCTAAGCTTTTTGTGTGTTTTACTTTGGAGACTTTAATTTGTAACTAGGAAGCTGTTATTGGTGGCAGCTGTGTTTTCTGTTAACTTTCATCACTTTGATGATGTATCTTTTCGGGTTAGTAATAATTTTACTGTGACAAAACAAGTTTATTATGGCATTCTTACAAAATTACCAAGAAAACATCCCGAGAGGGGATTGTGCGGTTTCGGGAGCGCCTCTCTACTTTGGGATTAGAAAAAGCTGAAATGGGGCCAGCTTTTTATCTCAGTCGGGATATTTTGTCGGGACAAAATCTCGGTAGTTTTAACATTTCCGTCTCTGAAATCGTAGCTGATCCAGATGGAAATGTGACTCCAAATTTTTTGTTACCCGTTTAAAGAGTACTATAACTTGGAAAAATAAATAGTAAAAGAATAAAGAGCTAAAACCACCATAAAATGTTTAATTTAAGCTCCACAGTGTTGTGTTAGAAAAAGCTGAAATGGGGCCAGCTTTTTATCTCAGTCGGGATATTTTGTCGGGACAAAATCTCGGTAGTTTTAACATTTCCGTCTCTGAAATCGTAGCTGATCCAGATGGAAATGTGACTCCAAATTTTTTGTTACCCGTTTAAAGAGTACTATAACTTGGAAAAATAAATAGTAAAAGAATAAAGAGCTAAAACCACCATAAAATGTTTAATTTAAGCTCCACAGTGTTGTGTTAGGTTAGGCTCTGAAGATATAATCCAAAATTTTAGAAACTTAGAACGCGTGGCCCTTGGGCATTTGGTGCGCAAGGTTCCTATTTGCTCCAGATGCGACACATTTGCAGTTGCCCCCATCTATAAAACGTCCATATGAGATGCGTGAATCAAATCAACGTGCGCACTAGCAAAACAAATATTTATGTGGCACATGATGTGCATTCAATTAAATTCAGTCTAGGTGAAAACCACACTCCAAACTGAACTCTACGAATTACACTTCACATCACGTCTTACTCTTTAATTCTACCTACTGCTACTGCATAGTCCACAGTCTCTAAACCTAACTACCCACCGGTGGTAGTATCATTCGATGAGAGAAGACAATTCCTTAGTAGGGTCTCTTGAGATTTGTTTTATTCGTAAGAAATTTATGTACACACAAAATCAATCAAATCTGTGCAAAACGTCAGGAATTCTATCATTACAGTCTCCAGACACCACCAGAAATTAACATCGTACAAAAGGATAAGACCACTCTGTGACTGTGTGTCTCTCTCTAAATAATCGTAGAAGCAAAACTCTCACCGGAATGGTATGGGTGTGGCCGGAAGTGCTACAGGTATGGGTTGTTTTTGTTTGATACTGGTAACTCCCCTGTAGCTCAAATATCTAATCCTATAGTGACAATGTTAAGTCATTTTTGTACAGATGAGGCATGAAACTGCAGTCAGGCCATCAGGTCGTTTGTGGTGTGGGTTTCAATGAGTGTGCATAAGAAGAAAATAAGTATAAGAAGAAATCGCAAACACTCGGGAGTTGAGAAATCAACCGAATATCAGTAGGTCAAGACTTACGAGCCAGTCAGAAATTAACATCAACAGAATTGCCAACTTACAGAGATTATGAGCAACATAAATAGCGGGTAAGAAACGTCAGAGACACCATTAATTAGGAAACTTGAAGTTTGTTCGTTTTGCTCCCATTATGGACTCAATAAACACCAAAAACGAATGAACAAACCAACAAATTTGTTCGTGATTTTGTGGGTGCCGGCTATAGAGATATGTATAGTTGCTCATCTCCAACGGCGTCCTTAAAATATGTATGGTGCTTTACGTGGGGTTATATCTCAGCCCCCTAATTCAAATAATGTTTCCTAATTAAACCAAAACAATTATATATATAAATAAGATACATTTTTCACTATGAAATCACATACATGCAGTACAACAACAGTACAAGAACAGTGTACATATAATTGCCATTAAAAGCTTATTGATACTGGAATACCCTAAAGCTAATCGTATTAGCTAGGTCTTTTATTACTGGTAGGTTTTATATGAAGTCTGTACTTAAGTATTAGAGAGAACCACATTTCAGGTCTAATAAGGACGTTGTCTTGCCCAATTTCCTGGAGGATCATAGCTGCATATGACAAAGGTACCACCGTTATTACAAGTCCGACTCGCACACCCAAGGCGGATAGAGTTTCTCCAAACTACTTGTGTATAGTGTCGACAGTCTCCTCCTTGACATGAATTTGATTGGTAGTCGTACATAGTTTTCTCGGATACCCACAAGTTTACAGCACGACCTATGGCAAGATTTCCAGAACTCCCTGCGAGGTTCTCTCCATATCGGCCACCAGAATGAATAAGTTGACAGTCACCGGCTCTCTGGTTAGCGTAGTTGGCAGCATATGCTGCAACGTTATCATCCCATACGAGAGCTCCCACATTAACCTCGGCACGAGCTGCATTATGTGCGGCTAGATATTGTTGTTGTGGGGTTTGGGCTTGGGAGACATGGAATGACAAGGCAAGGGTTAAAAATACTATGAAACTCATCACTGCTGCCTTCTAGTTGAAGGCAAATATTCAAAATTTCTAGCTAGACGATCTTTAAGGCATAGATGAAACAGATGTATTTTTAGTTGAATCAGGTGATGCGTCTATTTATAATAGAGAGATGAGAGGATAACTAATGATCTAGGTTCACACAAAAGAAAATATATCTATAACAATTATGAAGTTTGATATATTATGTCATGCCTATCTGCATAGATGACGTAAATTTACGTTGAATAAATGATCAATTCATCCTTATCGATCATTTTTGTTTCAAGAGAGTGACTACAGCTCGGAAATACTAGCTATATGGAAATGCTTTCCGGACTTTTCAACTGCATGCTAATTAACTTGGACTAGGTCTTACTTAGTTGTGGCTCATAAACGAGAATATACCAGAAGATGTGATTTTTGTACGAGAAGGAGATTTTCTTTCTTTTGCCATTTTTGTCATTTGTGGCATGTGAACAGAAAATTCTTAGTTTCTAGATACTTATGTTTGCCATGGAATCAAGCATTAATGGGTACGTAGCAGCCTAGGCTCAAGTCACTGACGTATAAGTTTTTCTTTTTCAATAATTTTTCCGGAGAAATAATGTAAAATGATTTTTCGGCCACCTCGGATTTCTATTTCCACGACTGCATCCACCCCTCCATGGCCAGCACCTTGTTGCATCTCCTCTTGACCGTGAACTTGGTTCTCTGAGAAATGTGAGAATATGAAGAAAAAGAAACCCCCTCTCAGTACTCGAAAGTTCCCTCTTTTGCTTCCAAATGAATCCTCCGGCTGTACATAACTAATGGGGGTTGGCAGGCAAAATAAATTATCGTAGACAGGAAATGAAGATGTCGATCATCAGAAGCAGATGTTTTACAGGTAAAAGCAACAAAATCGGTGTCAAAATATGAAGATCATTAGTTCCTATGACTGTAAGAGTTGACAGAACCACTCTAGTGGATCTGGTAAGGGGACAAGGACGTACTTAAGCTTCTATATACCAAGGATCCCCTTGTGATCTGGGTGGGATGCAATGCCCAGAGTTAACCAGGTAGTATATGATATACCTCTCCTTAGATTTTTGGGGCGATTGCCTGGCGCCTTGCGAATCAAACAACATATATCCAACATACTAGCAGAGCGTAGATCCTTAAGAAAAAAACACTTACGCAACGGTTAAACTTTTTTATCTTTACTTACCTAGGCTGCTTCATGGATAGACTTTCCTAAACTGATCAAACATAAGTGACTTAGCTACCTAGTAATAAGCATGTGGGCGGGCAGGCGGCTATACGGTACCAACTGCCAAGAACGTCAGCATCCTGTGCGTCTTGTTCAATATATAATCTTTCAAGAAAAAAGCTTATTCAATGTATTCTTATGTAGAACAACAAGGAAAATTCCTAACCTAAAGATGCACACTTGCTGAAAGAGATAATCACCGGTTTCCTATCTAATTTGTTTAGATTTCATTTAGTTACTACTGTTTCCCATGATGCAAGGAATTCAGTCCAAGGATCCCCTTGGGCATTTGTGACCTACGCATTGAAGTCAAACAAAGAAGTTGACCTATAAATCTATATACTACGGTGGTGGTATCATTCGATGAGAGAAGACAATTCCTTAGGCTTAGTCTTATGGGATAGATTGGATGGAGAGATTGAGTGAAAAGTGTTGCAAATTCTGATAAAGTTGTTGGGAAAGTGTTGAAGGAAAATATAGATAGTTCTCTCTCCTAGCGATTGCTCGCAGGTGAAGTAGCTGCGAGATAGAAACGCCGAACCATTAGGCGCTCAAAAAGTTCCCCAAACGCCGAATGGAACGGCGCTGAAGGAAAATTCTGAAAATTAACGCCGAATGGTTCGGCGTTGGACACCAACGCCGAATGGAACGGCGTGGGAAGCCAACGCCGAACCGTCCAGCACTTGACCTTTTTTTTTTCCCAACTCTTTCTGAACTCTATTTACGTTATGTTACGATCGTATTTTGTTTCAAAATTTGAAAATTTCGCCTATGTTTTCCAGAATTCGATTTGTACATTGCAATTTATTTCAATCGTATTTTGTTTAAAGAATTGGGTTTGTTTCAATCGTATTTTGTTTCAAAATTAGGAAATTTATGAAAGTAAAAATAGTCTTTTGCAATGTTACAATTTTTTTTTGACATTAAAATCCGACTAACTTAAAACATAAAAAATTACATTTAAATTGAAATCCTACAAAAACTTCCTAATTCTCTAAGATAAAAATAGTATTAGAGTCTAATTAAAATGGAGTTTATGGAGTTTACAAAAACTATTTAAAATGTCTACTTATAATATGAAATCTACTCTTCATTCTCATAAAATGCACCATCTGATTGAGATTCGTATTGGTCTTCATCCGTATCCAAGTCGGTCGTACCCTCAGCAACTTCCGGCAAGGCATCATCCATAACCATGTTCGGAATATCACCATCTCTCAAACCTTCTCCATGTCGGTTCCATATGTGTGTAGTGAGTTCCAATCGAAGTTGTCCCCAAACCGCTGGGTTGTACAATACATGAGGAGCTAGCCTTACATTTCCTTGAATTGGCGGTTGAGGTTCATCTCCCGTGATCCTCCCCCAATCCTTATTCCGATATTCCAGCTCAACACACATGTTGTGCATTATCAAGCACCCCCTCATAATTGCCTTCATGTCAGATTTTTTGTAATAACGACAAGGTTTCAATATAATTCCAAACTTACCTTTAAGACCACCAAATGCACGTTTTATGTCCTTCCTTTTAGCTTCTTGGTAATGATTGAAAAGAGATTCCCTATTGTTTGAAACGGGTTTGTATGCTTGCACGATGCAACCATACATGGGATACGCACCATCTCCTAGGTAGTATCCCTGCTCGTAATTCTTGTTATTGATTTGATAATGACAAGTGGGTGATGCACCATTAAGCTGTCTATCGAACAAACCAGAAGCATGCAAGACATTAAGATCATTGTTCTGCCCACCCAACCCAAAATAGGAATGCCATATCCATCTATCATATGTTGCTACCGCTTGCAAAACAACCGAGGGATATGGCTTATAGCCGCTGTGGGAACCTGCTTGATCCATTGGATATGCTCTCCATGCCCAGTGAAAACAATCGACACTACCAAGCATACCAGGAAATCCCCGAGCTTCATTTTCTGCTAAAATTCTTTTCGTATCTTCAGCGGTAGGTTGACGCATGTATCGACCATTAAAAATCCAAATAATTGCATCCATAAACTTCAGAGCATAATGGTAGATAGTGCTGGCTCCCATTTGTGTGTAATCATCTAAGGAATCCGGTGCAATGCCTTTGGCAAAATGTTTCATGACGGCAACCATTTTCATATATGAACTATGACCAAGAATACCGCAAGCATCCGTTTTTTGGAGAAAATCATGGTCATAATCACAAACTTTCTCTAAAATTCTCAAAAAAAGTGGACGAGGCAAAGCAAACCGACCTTTGAACTTCTTTGGTCCATACATACAGTTGAAGTTGAAGTATTGATGCATCATACGAGCATCCGCATCTACCCGTTTTCTGTACACTTTCTGACGGGTCTTGACTTCTTTCGGGAAGGGTTGATATATTCCTCGCCTACTCCGAGTCTCCAAAAGTGTAGCCGCTGCTATAACATTCGTCTCGATATCATCTTCATCATCCGGTAGGCCCAACAAAACTGTTCTCATAGCTCCCTGCGTAATGTACCTAAATACAACAAAATAAATAAAGTATAACACTCCATAAAAATGAAAAAACTTATAAACACTCCATAAAAAATAAATCATAAAAATAAACACTTATAAACACTCCATAAAAATGAAAAAACTTATAAACACTCCATAAAAAACAATCATAAAAATAAACACTTAAAATCGTTGGCTAAGGTCCAAAAATATTATGGGGTTGTTGGCTAAACTAAGTTTCATAAACAATGTTAGGATCGCTTCCACCCAACAACGCATCAGTTAAATCGTTTCCTCCTTGTGCATTTCCTTGTTGTGATGTAGTAGCTCCATCTTCGACCCTAGGAGTATAAAATCCTTGACCGGAATCCCAATCATATGAACCGCCTAATGTGAGGTCTTGTGTTATAAAAGCTTCGTTTTCTGGTACGGAAGAAGATGGAACGGAAGTGGATGGTATGGAAGAAGATGTAGATCTGCCAGATGAGGAACATGAAGTTGTAGCCCATTTGTATGATTCTTCCCAGGCGAGTTGACGAGCACCTTGTATGAATGCGGTTGATTGTTCCATATAACTAATGCAATCATCCTACAAGTATATAAATTAGAGAATTTAGTGAAATATTAACGTGTTTATAAAATGAAAATGAGTACACAATGTCAATGTACTAACCAATGTCAAATTCATCTCCCGGAAGTTATAAGGACAACCAACCCTTGGAACTGGTACTTGACGTTCTACGCCGGCTTCATTGGAATATGCCATATTCCAATCTATCACTGGGAGTTGTGATGACGCCTCATTCTGTGTTGCATAGGTGTATGTCTCAGACATCATGTCTGGAGGAGGATGACTAGGAAACAAACGCCGAGGAACAATTGAGCTACCCACTGCTATCTCATCTACGTTCTGTGCATGGTATGAGTCAGTGACATAAGGTCCAACACTTTTCTTCGTCCACCAAATGTTATATTGAACCTCAGAGACTGTATAATAGTCATTGACCTCTACTATAATATCATCTGGATCAATTGTTTCCAAAACTGGAGGATTTGTCGGGACTACAATCCAACGCTTATCTACTTTCCCACTAGAATGCATAAGAAGAAAATGACCAAAACACCACATAAAGAATGCTCGTGTCAATGTCACTGCACATTCAATATTATCCATCCCTCTTCTACTTTGAATGTAGTTCTTCAAGACTATTAAGGAAAATGAATTAGTCTTGGAGTCCCATGGACCATGGTTTTTGATATCCGAAAAATACAAATCATCCAAAGCAGGATATGTTAGATCACTACCCAACTGCGGCATAACTACAGGTTGTTTACAAGGGTCACCAGTTGGAATTCCCGTTAACATGTACCAATCTAAAGGAAGGAGGCCAATCTCAAAATCTCGAAAATGAAAGCTCCTGGTAGTTTTCCACCATCTCTCAGCTATGGCTTCAACTAAGGCTCTATCGCCGTTGGCGAAATCAAACTCAAAAACAGATGAAAATCCACAATTATCACAAAATTGTTGTGCTACCGGATTATCTTGTACTACAATTATCAAATTAAACCCTAAAAATTGTAAAAATCAATTTTAATCACATATGAATCATCAATTTCATCTAAATCATGTATTGTAACAAACATCAATCATCAATTTCATCAAATTTTCATCATAATCAAAAATTAGAGAAGAAACCCTAAAGTTTAAAATCATTACCTCAATCAATTTCGTGGACGGAATTGAATAAAATTAGTCTCAAACGATCAAGGATTCGATGGAGAATAAACCCACGCAAGGAATTGAAAAAAATTTGGGTAGAATCTATGATCTAGAATTTCTAATTTCGGATTTAGGTGAAAGGTTTGGTGAAGAAGAAGAGGAAGAGAGGTTCCTGAATTAAAACTCGAATTCCCAACGCCGAACCGTTCGGCGCGGTCAATCTGGTTGACCAAGTCAAGCGCCGAACCAAGCAGCGTTCCGCTGCGGTTCTAGCAGCGCCATAAGGCTTAGTAGCTCTGCCTGGGTGAGCTGGATGGCCAATCTAGCTGCTAGATTGGCCACCCATAAGACTAAGCCTTAGTAGGGTCTTTCGAGATTTGTTTTATTCGTAAGAAATTTATGCACACACAAAATCAATCAAATCTGCAGAAGGTCAGGAATTCTATCACTGCAGTCTACGGACACCACCAATACATCGCACAAAAAGATAAGGCCACTCTTTGACTGTGTGTCTCTCTCTAAATAATATCGTAGAAGCAAAAGTCTCACCGGGATGTTATGAGTGTGGCCGGAAGTGCTACAGGTATGGGTTGTTTTTGTTTGATACTGGTAACTCCCCTGTAGCTCAATATCTAATCCTATAGAGACAATGTTAAGTCATTTTTGTACAGATGAGTCATGAAACTGCAGTCAGGCCATCAGGTCGATTTTGGTGTGGGTTTCAATGAGTGTGCATAAGAAGAAATCGCAAACACTCAGCAGTTGAGAAATCAACCAAATATTCGTAGTTCAAGACTTACCAGCCAGTAAGAAATTAACAGCAACGGAATTGTCAACTTACAGAGTTTATGAGCAACATCAGAAGCAGGTAAGAAACGTTAGAGACACCATCTATTACCAACGGCATTGTAAGTCATAACCTGGTCCTTGTTAACATTTCCAGATTTGTTAGCCATTCTCCTGCAGAATTTTGAAGAACCCATGCCTGCAATATTAGCATTTAAGTACGTACGGAACATCCGCATTAAGTTTGAGGCAGTTATATGAAGGTAGATTCCGAATTAATGCTGGGACTATGAGCTTTATTTCTATCGTAGCTAAATGATTGCTGCAGAGAACTTACAGTATCCACGAATGGTTGGGGAACTAGAGTTGTGTGAATTGAATCTCTGGTGTACCTACTGAATATCTGAATCGCGAAATTCTGTCACGCTCCAACTCAAGTAGAAGAACGTCAGCCATGTTGTAAGAATATGATAATGTTCCAGAGATTGCTAGAGTAGAGTTGGCTCATTCTAATTTGACAAGTAAATTTAATTGAAGTACGGTTTCATATCAATCTAAACTAAAACAAGTAGAGTTGGCTCATTCTCTGCAGACCATTATTGCCATGGGCTGCCACAATATAGGTCCCTTTTAACAAATAAGAGTGAACAAAGCATCCAAAGATAGAAACAAGAAAAGATTGAATCAGGCCAGAGGAACAACATAGCGAATCAAGATGAAACGATTTCATTTCACACAAGTCATCTATAAAGAAACAAACTAAAAACAAAATTCAAATAAGAGAAAAATGCTACCATCTATACATTGCATGTTTAATGGGAAAGAACGCTGATTTTGGGCATACCAAAATCTTTCAAGGCATACTCAATAAAGACAAAAAGGGTTGTGAAGTAGCAAAATCAGATATCCCCTTAACCCAAATTCTTTTAAATGGAAAATCTATCCTTTACGTATTAGTGTTAGTAATCTGGATTAGTGATTAAATATTTTGATTAGTGATTAAGATATTTTCAGAATCATAAAGGTCGTTTAGATGAAAAAATTTGTGGGAAAAAAAATCAAAGTTTTGGTTAAGAAGGAGAGAAAGAGAAGGAGAAAGTGAGAAAATTTTATTCTTGATTCAATGGAGGATGAGGAGGATCATAATTCATATAAAAAACCTAGAAAAATACATATCAACTACAACAATGATTCCCAAATGGTTGATTTCTTAGATTATGAGAATGATTTTACACAAACTCAAACTCAAGCTCAAACTCAAACACAAACTCAAGATGATGATTTTTATGAGCCAAATCCAGATGATGAGCACATATATGAGGAACCCAATGCTTCTAATACACAGGTACACTTCTATCTCATGCTCAATCTCACTTCTATAGCTACAAATTATCAAAAGTTTGGATTTTCGCTTCATGGTTCAGAGAACCAGGTTTAGGTTCGACTGACATCTATGAGCCGAATCAACCAAATGATGAACGGTTCGGCTCACTGAATCTGTTTACAGCATGAGCCGAACCTATAATTTTCAATTCTCACCCTTTTGTTACATACTAGTTCGGCTTATATGAAAGTTTCATAGTAAGCCGAACAACATCCTGCATAGCCCGGAATAAGAAAATTAATGGTTCGGCTTATATTGATAATAGCGTATAAGCCGAAACCTCTAAATGTTTAAGGTTCGGCACATAATTTCATTAACGTATGAGTCGAACATAAATTTTTAAATTTTTGAGTTAAAATATTGAGTGTGGTTCTGCACATATTTAGAATATCGTATAAGCTGAAACCTGTAAATGTTCATGATTCGGCACATAATATGATTGTCGAATGAGCCGAACCTTGCTATTATAATTCTTTTCTAGTATTTAACCTTGTGATATTCTTTGTAGATCGTGGTTGGACCCATGGAAAATCAACCTGATCCAGTAGACATGATTCACGAGGATACCAAGGATCACTTCCAAAATGATTTGGTATGTAAGAACTTTTTGAGCACCTTAATGTTGTCGGAATATTCCAAAGTTTTTCTTACAAATTATTTGTTTTGGAATGAACGTGGACATGGAAAACTAAACCCGAAGGTCTTGATTGGCTTGAGGAACATGCGATGAAGGTAAATTGTGTACTAGTTAAAGGACAACAAAGCCGATGGGATCGGTTTGAAATGATTTGTGAGCGTAGTGGAACCGGCGCTAGCAAGGTTAAAAAGGGTACCGTATATGTTTGGAAGACCGGGAGAAAGAATAGGACGAAGACGAAGAAAAGAAATTGCCCTTTCAAGATCGTTTTCAACCTCAAGAATAAGACCATGAAGAAAGAAGATCAATATTGGATAATGAATAAACATATGGATTGTCGTCATAACCACCCACGTCCCAAAGACCTTCATGGACATGCGAAAGTAGCGCAACTCAAACCCGAAGAGATGCTAGAAGTGGATAAAATGACAGGAGCACGTTTGCCACCTTCTAGGATTCTTAGCAAATTGAAGGCGGACAACAAGAATAACAAGTCGACTATGCAAACTATCTACAATGCAATACAAAAGATTAGAAGACTCAATTTGCAAGGTAGGATGGTGATGCAAAAAGTAATGTGGTTAGGGGTGAAGAATAACTACTCTTTCCAAAAGAAGTTGGATGACTTCGGTCAAGTCACACACCTTTTCCTTGCCCACCCGGAATGCGCCCAATTGGCTCTATGCTTCCCACAAGTTATTATATTGGATTGCATGTACAAGACTAATAAATATGAGATGTCATTGATGAACATTGTGGGGCATACTTCGACAAAGGCACCGTTCACCGTGGCTTTTTGTTTCATGAAAAACGAGAAGAAAGAGAGTTATGTTTGGAGGTTAGAACAATTGAAGTTAATCTTCCGGGAGGGTGCTCTTCTTAAAGTGTTCGTTTCCTATCAAGATTCATCGTTGATGTATGCTATTAAGAAGATATTTCCGGATGCATTCAATTTTCTTTGTACGTTTCACATATGGTGCAATGTGAGGAAAAATGTCAACCGATAATTCAACCACTTAAGTTGAAAGAATTAGAGAATATTGCTAAGCAACCGTTGGAGACACGAGAAAAGAAAAAGAAGGAATTCTTAAAAGCATATGAACATAATGAGATTTTGTGGGCTTATTTCCAAGGCGAATGGGAAGCTTTGATATGGTCAATCACCGAGGATGTCTATGAAGAAAATTTTAAAATGCCTATTAAGCATTGGAAGACCGCCTACCCCGATGTCATTACTTACTTGGTGAAAGATGTGTTGGAACCTAATAAAGAAAGGTTCGTGAGTTGTTTCACAAATCGGCACAAACACTTCGACAACCAAGCCACAAGTATGGAAGAGTCGGCTCATTATCGGTTGAAGAAGAACCTTTTTGGTTGTGTTGACACTTTTGTCACGGTTTTTGATGCAATTGATGAATATTTCAAAAGTGATGTTGTGAGAATTAAAGCCGCGTTCGAGCATGACCTTATGTTTAGACACAAGAATTATGGTACTAATTGGCTACGGGAATTAACTTATAGGGTCTCTCATCTATGCATCGACTTGTTGATGAAAGAAGTGGATTTAATTAAGACATTAGACGCCACCTTGGAGGAAGAGTGTGTTTGTACAATTAAGAAATCTATGGGACTTCCATGCCGCCACGACCTACTTCGGTATAAGGATGGTATCATACCATTTGAGGATATTGATCATTTTTGGAAACAATTAAGCTTAGATCCTCTCCCAACCGAAGACGACGAGGATGATCTAGAGATATGGGACACGACAAATGGGAAAAAATTGGCGGAGATGTATAGGAATATGTCCCGACCTCAAAAGAAATTCCTATGGGACAACATGATGCCGGTTATGTATCCTTTCACCCAAGAAAATATTTTGGAACCGGAGAAGAGTGACTTGAAAGGTAGGAAGAGTAAGAAAATGAATAATTTTCAAACTAGACAAGCCAACAAGGAACTATTGGATAATAAAAGGAATCCATACGGCGTTGACTACCATGATGCAAGGTTTGAAAAGGCAAAGAAAGAAATTGAGAAGTTGATGAAGGAGGAAGAAGTCAAAGTTCCAAAAAAACGAGGTCGTCCGAGTATTCAAAAATCGGAAACAAGTAACAAAGAGGTGAATGATAATGATTGTCCGTCACAAGCTAAGGATAGTAAAGAGGATGTCAAGGGGAAGGATAAGATGTATCCTTCACAAACTAAGATAAAGGAGAAAAGGACCGTACATGAAATTGGTAGGATGAGAGGACCCAAAAGAGATAAGTCCGGTAAGTATATGAGGCCTATCAATTTTATATACGATAACTACTTGGAAGATCTATCGCCAATAATTCATGAGCATATTATAGCAATGGACGACGTGCAAGGTGATGGAAATTGTGGTTGTTACGTCACGGCGGAACAACTTGGTCCTTTTATGGAAGGGAATAATCTGGTGCCCCCTGAAAATGAAGTGAACTATATTCGGCAACGATTGTTACAAACCCTACGTAAAAACAAAGAATTTTATAAGACAATAATGAGAAAAGGTCCAAGAAAAGATGCAGGGGTGGCAGCAGAGTACGTTGCATTCGAACGTCGTTTGCATGGGGATTATATCATTATCGAAGAAGAACATTGGATGGAAATGCCCATTTGTGGGTTTTTAATAGCGGAGACATTCAATTGCATCGTACATTGTTTCGCATGGACGGGTAGTAGCTTTACTTACGCGCCTCCAACAAAACCTTGCAATGATGGTGTAAAGGATAGAAGACTTGTTCTTGGATTTGTTCAAAATTGTCATTTTATCGGCCTCAAACTTAGACCCGGTTGCCCATTACCACCCTTGATGAGTGCATCCTTTTGGCCTAGATTTGAAAATAATTTTGCGATGGATTGGTGTGCAAATTATGCGACGGAAATGGATCTTTGGAAATCTTTGCATGTGCAGCCTCCAAGTGGACAAGTAATTACGTTTTCAAGTGATGAGGATGAAGATGATAAGCAAGAGGTCAGTGAAGATGATGAGAATGAGGTCAGTGAAGATGATGAGAAAGAGGTCAGTGAAGAGGATGAGATTCGTTTAGGATCTCCATAAAAAATGTTTCATGGATTTATCCGTTTATTTTGTGTCTTTTGATTTTCATGTAAGATGAGGATGATATTTTGACTAGAATTTCAGTTACACGTACCCATCAAAACGAAATACTTGAATGAGTTGCTTTTTAGTTATGGAACGTGTCGTTTTCTGCAAACTGGAACCATGAACACGGGAAAACGTTCAGCTTATAATAACAATTCACTGCAAGCCGAACCTGACAACAAAAAATACCATAGCTTTTTTGTCAGGTTCGGATTATAATATTATTTCACTGCAAGTCGAACCTAAAAACTTTAAAAAATCAGAATTACTTTGCTAGGTTCGGCTTGTAGTATATTTTTAAATAAATCCAAACCTTTCATGATTCATGAACACAAGAATTATTATATTATTCCAAATAGACTTTTCAAATTCATAGAAATTGTGGATTACATCCCTGCTACATAGTAGGCTTGCAATTAATTTCTAATATCCTAAACGGGTAATGAGAAACCTTCTAAGAATGTGGTAGTGATCTTTGTATTTGAAATTCTTTCCCTTCCATCGTCGCCATTCCTCTAGATATCGAACTTCAATCTCAGAGTTTGTTTCACCTTTGAGTCGATATCGACTCACAATGAACTAAAGCTATGAAGTCTGTGACTTTTTTCGTAATACTTTTAATTCGGCAAAACAAGGACGCACTATCCCGGTTGTGAGGATTACTTATTTCCGTGCTGAAGGCTTCATGAATTCTAACCAAGTAGTACATACTCATCAGACCATTTACTCGTCGTTCTTCACCCTTCTTTGGATAGTATGCTACATAATTAGTGCAAAAAGATAAATCTTCTTCTAGAGTAAACTTAGAAGTTGGGGGTGCCATTTTTTGAGCATATGTGGTTAAGAATATGAAAAAACATGTAGGTATATATAGAATATAGTTTTACAACGGCTATATCTTTCAAAAAAAAAGAGTCGTTCCTAGATTTTCGTGAAAAAAAAGTAAAAGTTCGGCTTATAGAAATTTTAGAACATAAGCCGAACCTATATAAGTAACGGCTATTTTTTTTTAAATTTTGAAAATTTTTACAGATTCGGCTCACCATATTGGTGAGAATTAAGCCGAACTATATACTGGATTACACCAATAATGATTTTTAAGGCTCGGATTATAACTCAAATTATAGAAAATGCCGAACCTGAAGGACAAATGATTCGGCGCGTAACTAACATTATAGGATAAATCGAACTCTATAAATTCGGCGCATAACTCAAATTTCAAGATAAGTCGAACTTTCTAAATTGCAGGTAGTAAGTAGATAATTAATTGTTAAGCTATTCATTAAAACATGAAATTGAAGGTGTCCATAACCCAATCCCACCACCATTAAAAACAAAGTTCAGCACCTAAAAGCAAAGGTGTTTGCAACACCATAAAAGTGTACTTAAAACTTAAGAAAAAAATTAAAAGGAACTTGGAAACATAAAAGAGCATTTAACCACGACCCCTCTTCTTAGTTGCACGACCACCTCTTCTTCCACCTTGGTTTTCATCTTCCGACGCATCATTACCGGGTTGGCCGGTAGCACCACCTTGGCTTGTACCTTCACCAACTTGTCGAGACCTCTTAGTGGTAGGCTTTTGTTCGGGTTCCTCGGGTCCTTGTCCTTTGTTGATGATTGCATCCCACTTCTTGATGAGGTATTTTTGTTATTCCACGGTAATTAGTGTTTTGCAACCAAGTTTGGCCTTCATTTTCTTCAACATCTCCCTACCCTCGGAAACCTATTTTTTCATTTGTCAACAACTTATAACCGTGAGGTTGAAGACATTTTTACCATAACTAATATATGAAAATAGTATAAAGTGAAGTCATTCTTACCATAATCTTGAAAGCCTTGACTACATCTTCGGAAGTAGACTTGTTGGTGATCTTGATTGGCCTCGCCTTCCCCTTATCAGCTATTTTTTGCCTTTTTTTATTGATAATGAAGGGATGAGAAATTTGGTTATACCAATCCATATAGCCCGGATCCTCTTCACATGGATCATCAAGTAAAGGTGTTAACTTGGACGCATCTAACGTGTGATTGTCTAAATTATTCCAAAACTCAACGGTGGGATCAGGATCATACTTTGGTTCCCAAGATGAAGTGGTGCTTTTAGTTCCCTTACCACTCTTTGGTAACAACCTGAATTTCTCGTCAAACAAAGGAGCCTTTTGGACGCATCCTAATTGACAGAGTACTCGACTAGGATTGTATATAACATAACCACCGGGATACCACAATGGCCCATGATACATACCTACCGGCATATCCTCATCTTCAACAACTTAATCTTCTTCATCTTCCTTCTCATATGGTTGAAAAGTGACATCATCAACACCAAGACGGTCTAACGTCTCTCTTAAACTTGCCACCAACTTCTTTTTGTTCCTTTTCTTGGAGTCCTCGTACGCGTACCGTGCTGCAGTTGGCTCTGTATCAACATATTCGACATCTTTCTCAAATACTTTGGCCAAGTTCAAAATTGGGAAATGGTCATATATCCACACCTACATCCAAAGAACCACATTAAAAAATCAAAGGAATTGAATTGATATAAACAAGTTTTACTTGGAAACATCAAAGTAAAAATAAAGTTTGCAAACTCAGAGAACTGTTCGGCTTATATGGAGCAAGTATTATAATCCGAACCAAGTAAGTAAAAAGTTCGGCTTAAATGATTTTATGGTTATAAGCCGAACCATACTCTGAACTCCCAAAAGTTACCTGGAGCAAAGTGAAGTTCCCTCCGATGTTTGTAATTGTCAACCTAGACGCGGTGGCAAGTTGGTCCAGCAGGTAAGCGAGTGTAGCCGTTCCCCAAGCAAACTTGTTACAAGTTTCAAGATTCTTTACCAATTGGAGATAATTAGCATTTACCTTGTTTCCGGTAGTGTCGGGAAGATGTCTCTACCAAGAGTATAAAGCAAGTAGGCAGTTCTGGTTTGCTTCACTTTGACGGGATCCATTATCAACAAACCTTGTGTTACTCTTTCCTTTGTGTTCTCAAACTCCTTTTTCAAGTTAGTCAACTTGATCTTCTTATTCTTCTTATTTCTGCCACCTGGTATGCAAACGGTATCGACATCTTTAACTGATCGACAAAACTCCAACTCAGTTTTGTATGAACCCAAACCAAGGAAATCCCGGTACAAATTGTAGAGTTCATCCTAACTCATGTCATAAAAATCAGCATCCACACTTCTACCCCTTGCTTTAAGGCCTGTAATCTTACTAGCCTCATCAGGAGTAATTGTCATCTCTCCAAAAGGTAATTGAAATGTGTAAGTTCTGGACAGAATCTCTCAGTAAAGGAAGAGGCCGACATACTATCATATTCCTTATGTTCATAATTGATGATAGGCCATAAAGCACTGCGTTGTACGTAAGCAATCACCTCGGGAACCTCTTCATCAAGACTCCATTCCGCTGCCCTCTGGTGTATCAATACTCGGACTGCACGGTTGTGATCAGGAGTCTCATAAATTTTTTTCGCCCAAGAATCGGCATAACCAATCAATACATTTCCTCCATCTTCCGGAAGACCATGAGGTAAACCATCTGATCGAGGTGTAATTACGTCATCTTCATCAGGAATGTGTAAACCAGTGATCCGTCGATCATCATCGTCCTTCTCTTTCTCGGGTTCTGCCACCTTCTTACCTTTCTTGTCTTTCTTGGGTTTTCCTTGGGGTTGTGTTTCTTGATGAACTTCTTCATATTCTTCTTGATTATCATCAACTTCTTCTTGTCTTCCAACTCTTCCTTGTTCAGCTTCTTCTTCTAAAATGTCTCCTATATCTCCCGCTCCCAATCTTTTCTTACCTCCTCCTCGAGGATCGGGAGTTTTAGAAGTAGAAGGTGTTACCTCCATCTTCTTCCTCTTATTAGATGCATTAGGCCTGACACAAGTATGAAAGTTAGAAGTATGCTTTGAACAACAAAGGGATACAAACTATATGAAATATAGATTTGAAAAGCCAAAAACTTGTCAACAAATAAGAAGGCTCGGCTTACCCGAAATAACACATATGAGCTGAATCATGTCTTGAAATTTTTATTAGCTCACACAGAGAGTGGATCGGCTCATACCACAAAACAATTATAAGCCGATCCTATATATTCGGCTCACAACCGATACTGTCGAATAAGCCGAACCTATGATTATGAACTCAAACATGTATTCAGGGCAACATGATATCATGTAAATAAGCCGATCCTATACACTTGTAAAATTTATGGAATTTTAACAATGATATTCGGCGCAACCCTAATACTATCGAATAATCCGAATCTAGACTTATGAATTGAAACATTTAAGCCGATCCTACACATGAATGGGCGCAACCCTAATACTATAAATAGGTCGATCCTACACATGAAGAATCATGAATTTCAAACAACATTAATCGGCGCAAAACTAATACAACCATACAAGTTGATCCTAAGCACATGCAAAAATTCTGAAATTCAAACAACAATTATTCGGCACAAAACTAATACTACCATACAAGCCGATCCTACGCACATGCAAAATTTCTGAAATTCACAAAACATATTCGGCACAAAACTAACACCATCGAATAAGCCGATCCTAAATATAAGTCTCTGTGTCATTAAGTTCGGCTCAAAACGGATTTCATATTTACGCCGAGCCGTTCATATGCACTTTCAGGGTTCAGTTTCAAGAACAGCTCGGCGCACATCTAAGATTTGTTTTGCGTCGAACTATACACTGTCACCGCCGCAGAAACATGATTTTGACGAATTAAATCGACCAAACCAATCTAAAACATCAAATACGAGATGGGTTTGTAGAACTAACCTTCTTATTCTCATTTCCGGAGTTGGTTCTTCTTCAATCTCTTCTTCCGGTTGATTTTGTGGTTGATTTTGAGTTTGTTCTTTACTCTCTAAATCTTCTTCTTCGTCAATAGGTTGTTCAATCGATCAATTTGAACGAGATACTGGCTTACGACGACCCATTATATAGATGAGTTTAATCGTCGACTAAATTTTCACGAATCGACGATTAAATTTCCGCGATGATACGATGAAAAAGAAAAGGAAGAAGAAGAAGAAGGGTTCGGCTGTTGTGGAGGAGGAAGAAGAAGGGGTTATGAAACTGATTTTAGGTTCATTGATTATAGGTTTTTGTATTGGGGTTAGGGATAGATTAGTAATTTAAAGGATTTAAGGTCATATAGGTAATTGAATCACCCCATAGGATACCCCTTATAAGGTCACCCAAGTTAGGACTAGTGCTTTGTATGCCTAGGAAGATTTTGGTATGCCTAAAATCAGGATTCATGGGAAATCTGTGCAAAAATGATAACCATGGACTTGGGTATCATTTAAATAAGCACTACATAATGTTCATGGTTTGAGTACAGAAAAAGTACCCCAAAGAAAGAAAGAAAAAACATTAAATCTCAAGTTGAAACCCGTAAAAATATCTATAATATTACTTCAGAGGTGCAGCGAAGATTACCGGTTAACAAATTCTTGCTCCTTTGTCGGAAAAAACAGCTTTATGTCTTCTTCAGTTAATATGCCTGAACCCATTATTTTCGCATCTTCTTCTCCTAATTCTTTCGACGAAACTAAGGTGTTTTCGTGAGGAAATATCTGCCTAACTGCACTAAGTCTAAAACGTACAAGCTCTTTCGAGGTTGAAGCTATTGCATCGTAAATGCCGAGTGACCTAGAATTGAAATATAAAACAACGCCACTCTTGGTAAAGGCTAATGGTGTTCTAGTGTAAAAAGTGAACTTTTCACTCCAACCCAATGGCTCTTGCACCACCTGCTCTTTCATGTCACTAATATCGTTCTTCCCTTTCAGTGGCCATATGTCATAACTATGCATTCTGATAATTTGACTGTAATATTTGATAAGATAATATAAAACCCCGCCCACAACCGCTATAGAACCACAATCAGGCCACAAAGAACCTGGTGGCCGAGGAGGTCAGTGAAACATGTTCACGAAACTTTTCCTCAGTCAAATCAAAAACAAAAACCCTTCCGTCTCTCAATTCCACCCAATGCAGTGCTCCATTCACAAAGACACCATCTTTTTCAACACGTGCTTTGCCAAACTGAATATCCTTCCAACATTTCCCTATCCACTGCCACTGCCAACAGTAAACACCAAAACCTCAACCATATTGAGGTATGTACTTAACCTATGAATTTCAACAACTTTATACTCATTAGTCAAAGGAAGGTAACCAAACCCTCTCATCCAACGAATAGAGTGATCGGAGTCTCTGTTAAATTTTGGTAGATTGACATATTCTCTGGTCATAGGGTTACAAATACGAACAGAATCATCTCGGAATGCAGTTCCAAATAAACAGACCAAACCATTAAACGAACCAAAAACTCTATAACCAAATGGAGGGGTGAAATGGATCCTTTTAGTACTATCAATAGGTGTATCATCATTATTATCCTTATACTCAAAGTAGTAAAAATGCTTACTCTCAGTTAAGACAAGAAACGTCATCTTACCAGAATCAGTGGAGTGATTAAGATGAGATAAATACACTTGATAGAATGATGGGCGATGAGAAACGAGATTTCTCCATGGTTTGCAAACCAATTTGCAGTCCAGAATGAATTTAGTTGGTAAACGAGTGATAATGTCGAGTGCAATGTCTATTGGGAGATGATTGAAATTCCCCATTTAACTTACCAGGGGGTAATTTACAGAGGGAATAAATTTTAGGGTTTGGAAGAATTTTGGTTGTGGTTGAGAGTTGAGACAGAGTAAAGTTAGGCTGGGGTTTATTGAGAAAGAAACCGGTGTGTTTCTTTATAGGGAATATAGAAAAATCCGCAGAGGCCGGTCAGTCGGTCACTAAAGAACCGAATTAGGGTTGCACAACGGATAGGGTGTGTAGGATATGGCCTATACCCGCCACCTTACCCGTTTATTGGCGGTTAAGAAAATCTTTACCCGTCACCCTACCCGCCAAATAGTGGATAGGGTAGGATACGGTTAAAAAACTGGCGGGTAGGGTAGGGTTGGCGGGTATGGGTAGGGTATGTGCACTCCTAGTAGGAATTGCTCGAAGATCAGTAGGGTAGGATAATTTCGAGCTTTACCCGCCACCCTACCCGTTTATTGGCGGTTAAGAAAATCTTCACCCGCCACCCTACCCGCCAAATAGTGGATAGGGTTAGGATACGGTTAAAAAACTGGCGGGTAGGGTAGGGTTGGCGGGTATGGGTAGGGTATGTGCACCCCTAAACCGAATAGTAGGAAACAAAAATAGTGGACACAATGTTTTCGGCTGGGCAGCTGTCCTTAGCTAGTATGGCCAGGACTTGGGACACAATGTTTGGCAAAACAAGTCAGTAGGCAATAGGCACTGAGCCATGTTGATTTTACAAATACAGTGCTCGAGCCTTGAGCATCTGGTTGCCTATCTAACGCGAATAAAACGTCCAATGTGACTGATTCTCTTGATCTCTAGCTACTAGTCTATCACTGCATAGGCCAATCCCTAAACATAACGAAATACCAGCTAATGTGTCACCATTGTAAAAACATAACGAAATACCCGCATGTAGCAGCTTCGCTAAACATACCACCAGTATCTCTCCATAGGAGAAGGAGACGACAATCTTTCGTCTATGGCAGATCTTTCGAGATTTTTCTTTGTTTTATCTGTCACAAATTTATACAGAATGCACTTGCTCCCTAGAAGACTTCCAAGGAAATGCAGTGTTTGGTAATATGCAGACGAATAATCTTAAGAATTTAGTTTCATAACAATATCTGACTCTTAGAGTCACTCAAGAATGTCGGATTTCCATGTGAACTTTTTTTACCTTCGCTGTTGGCTGTTGTTAGTATATTTAGCACTCGGTTGTTAGGAGAAAAAATGGGGCGACAAAAAGAAGAAAAAGGAATTTACAACTATTCCTATGGTTGTCAAGATAGACACGAACACCCATAATGTTACAAAAAAAAAAAAATCAATGACGTTATTGAAGACCCTCCTCTAGCTTTAGAATCTCCTCTTGCAGACAACCTAAAGCGCACCCACTCTCCCAAACAAAAATTATTTGCTTCCTCTTTTTCCTGCCACTGCTTCTTCCACCTCGCACCAAATCTGCTAAAATCAACAGTTTGATACAGTCTCAGTCCATTCTATTCAGAACTCTTCAAATTCCTCCTAAAAATACCACCACCCAGGCCCAAAGTGTGTCATCCGCACTTACTACCAATTCATCACCCTGATCTACTAACCACAACAATGTGCTTCACAACAATTTAGAATAAGAAGCTGCATTGACGAAATTTTGAAATTGATGAAGGCATCATCAGCTAGAATAGTCAGCCCCTCAGCTTCCCTACATGCCAATCTTATAAACCTTGCTCTCAGCAAGTTTGCAGGAGATTTGATAAACAGCGAAGGACAACAGCGCCAGCAATGGCAGATGATTCTTAACCCTCGCACCGTGACCAAGCATAGCTCCCTGAACTTCCACTTCCAATTTCCTTTGTCCCCCATCTCAAGTCTCAACTTACAAAGTGTATCGCCGAACTCTGTTTTACGATGAGATCATCCGAAACTCTCACTTTGTCCTTAATAAATCCAACACTGTGGAATATGATACCAAGGATTGAACTCGTTTATCACAAGAAATCATTAAATCCCATATGACGCGGCAATACACTTATAGCTTATAGCCTGTAATGGAGCCCAACTCATATTGGATCACTGGTTTTCATCTACTTGCAGACAATTATTTCTCTATTCAGAAGGGGAATCCATGGAAAGAATCCGTGGCCTAGCAGACCTTGGTTGGCGAGGATGTGAAAACAGACTATCAGATAATTGTCTCTTTGTACCAGTCTTGTCAGTTCTGTCGTTGTTCATGCTTAGTTTCAAAGATGCTGCAGGAAAGAAAGAAAGAAGATTGTAAAACGAAGCAATGAGTTAAATTTCAGTCCAGATAATCAAAAAGCATAAACAGACCAGTTAACACTCATAAACAAACCAGTTTTGTATCACATGATGCAGCAGGTGACAATGTCAGATGCAACAGTCAATTAATCTATCCACAAGCTACAACATCACATGGTGGTAGGTAAACATGGTCAAATAAAGTGGTAAGTCTAGCATTAGTCGTCAAATGGAAGTGACTTGAGACACCTCAAAGAGTCAAATGGAAGTGAGTGATTTGATACTCGTCAAATAAAAGTGACTAACTTGAAACTCGTCAGATGAAGGTGGTATGTCTAGCAAATCATACAGCTCGAAAGATAAGGGACAAACCTGTATTGGCTAAATTTTCAATTCCACCCTCCTTGGATGCAACCTGATGTCTTGAACTCAAACCATTTGTAGTTCTTGATTCATTACGACCAATGCTGCCGGCGCTTCCACTGCCACCGCTTCCACCGCCTCCACCCCCAAGCCGAAGAGAAATCCAGTCATCATTAAGTGCGCCATTCGGTGTTTCAGGTTGGTCTCTATAATCTGTCCGTACAGACGTGTCTGCTGGATGGGAGGGAAGGAAAATTTGCAATGACGGGTCATCCCTACCAAATGTCAAGGGGTTGTCGACCAGCCCACCATTCAACTCATAATTCGAATCTAGGGCTTGTGTATCAGATCCCATGGCCATGTCAGAACCCAGAGCAAATCCGTTCATATTGGGAACTGAGGTCTGCTGCACATCGACAAAAGAATCTGAAACATTTGTTTCTGTTCCAAAAAGTTGGAATCCAGGACCTGCTTGAGTACCAGACGGCAACTGCCAGAGGGGAATCTCAAAATCATCACAATTACTGTTGAAAAGACCTAGACAACCGCCACTCGTACCTAGTTCAGCATCATTTGGATATGAATCGGGCATTGCAAGAGGTGGGGCAGAATAAGGTATCCCAGCGGTGTTCGCCGAATGAGATTCATACGCAGTTCCAGTCACATTCTCATTTTCATCCTCTGAATCACTGAGAACAATGACACCACCTAATGGTTCAAATGGCATTCTGTTCCCAACTGTACAAGTCGGGTCGAAGTTGAGAGAAATAGCATCGAGGTCGTTGCCATTGTTAGTAGAGAAATCAAATTGCCCCCCTCCATCCTGATTAACACTTGGATCTTCACCATCCCTACAACTTCCAGTAGCACTGCTAGTCCCAGGTATTACCTTTGGGTTTTCCAGTTTCACTAGTAACCGGTTTTCAGAAGATACAGTCTGCCCTTCTGGTCTATTAAGTTCCCATTTCCCATTCGGGTTCTTCTTGATTCCAATTCTCAAACCATTATGTCCTTCAGAATGTACTTCTTGCTTGATCTTGGAGTTTTCCAGCTCAGATTTTCCTGCTTCATCTACAGGACCACGGAGAGAACCACTAGGAGAGTGCCATTGAGCAAGATCCTTCCGTTCATGTTCATTCTTTGCACGCCACGAACCATCAGGATTTACATCAATCTCAGTAACATCTTCTCCACAATCGCGCATCTAATTATAATAGAAGAATCAGTAAGAGATGAAAAAAAGTTTATTAAGGCCAAGGAGAGACCTGAAGTGCAGTGGCTATACCAGAGTAGCGATACGGTTGAAATACGGGTCAATGATGACATGCTCCAACGAGTAGTTTTTAAGGCAAATGGGGCACTGCCACTGAAGACAACACGAAACAGTTGCTCTTATCCATTTTCTTTCTTGGAGGAAAGAGAAACCACAAATAAAATAAACTTATGCAACAATGTTCATTTGAATGCAAAAAGTTACTTCAGCAATAAATCAAATTGGTTACCTTCCTAGACCGCTGGTTAAGTTCAACAAAAACATGAAGATCAAAACAACCCATGTGAGCACAAGGTTTAAACCTTCCAGCAACCTTCATTCTAGAACCACTCATCTGCAATTCAAGACATGCATCAGCATAAAGTCAAGAGGAAGTACATAATACTCTGTTGGTTAACTTGTACCAGAAGTTGAAACTAAGGCACATTTAACGTATACAAATTATAGTACTGTTATTATGGGACTTCGATTAGATACTTGGTATGCTAGGTTGTGACGACTAAACAGCAAATCAATAGCCAACTAAACCTGTTGGTTAAAAATTGTCGCAGTGGCATCAGAGACCAAACAGATATGTTTTTATTAAAGCAAGAACCAAGAAATTCACGCTAAAAAGCCGCAGATATCTCTCTTATATAAACTTTATGTTGATCATCAACCAAACTACTGCCTAGCCTGTCATAATCGATGTATTTTATCGTACTACCACGAATATTTTATACAGCACAAAAACTGTGAACTTAATCACTTTCAAGGTAAGAGGGCCATACAAAATCTCAATTTCCACTAAAACTATGTTTAAAACCCTTGTTGTGCAAGGGTTCCATTCTTTATAATGTCCCACTTGTACAATCTTGTGGTATCAAACAGGGGCTAATCGTGAAATGACACCAGCACATGCAAATGGAAAACAATACAAGCATATTTGTACTTTTAACATGTGCAAGGCAGGTTATCAGGGGAAAGTTCTGAATAATACTAATGAGCAATTAACTATCAACTAAACTGGCTTGTAAGATGATCCGAAACAACTTCTGATCCAAATGAGATGCAACAGCTTAATTCTTCCAAAACTAACTGTTATTTTAATAACATATGCTTCACTTACGGGACAACGAAGATTGACGGTAACTGAATCCGCAACAACTTCCAAATCACTATCACTATCAGCATTTTCTGCAGCATTTCCACCCCCAATGCAACGGCAAACACGAGCAAGTGCATCATCAAAAGGCTCGCCTTCTGATTCCTTAGGAATCATTCTTAGAACCTAAAGGACAAATCAAAAAGATATATAAACAGTAAGGGCGACAAGTTTCAAGAGAAATAGCACGGTGTTCGAGCCAAAAGAATCTTCCATTAGATTAATGACATTTATAATAAAGAAACAAGACACCTACTTGTTGAACTGTACGCCTCCTTGCAATTCTAACACCCAAACAAAAAACACGGGCATCACACCCTGAAAGAAATATCTTATTCATCCCCTCCCTGGTGCAAGTTGTTATCTGATAAGAAAATAAGCTATGTTAAAAGCGACTACCGATAAAAATACATGGGCAGGTCGTAAATGCACTTGTTCAATGAGGCGTCACATGTTTTGGAATGTAGTGATACTTATAGTGCTAAATGTACTGATATGAAGGATGAAAGAATAGAAAGAGATGGAAACTCACAGCTGGGCCATCATCACGACCATTGGCTCCTAACAGCTGAGGACCAGGCCTATTAATAGTCCTAACTGCCATACCTGCAGCCACGTGAAAATATAACATGACTCTTCAATAGATAAAGTAGAAGCAACTTTCAAGGAAAATATTCTGATTTTGACTGCCTAAGCAAAATAGGGGTCTTCTTGAAACCACTCTATGCAGATTGTTCCAAGTCCAACAATAGTTTAAGTGAACTACAGACATACTATTAAGAAATTCATTAGTCAAGAAAAAATGTTTTCTTTGTTTCAATTCTACTAACAACAATCAACTACGTTGAGGCTTCTAGACCATGAAAACACACTTAAAACCTGCGGAGCTTTTTTTCCAGAAGTGCCACAGCTGAATAATAGATATCCAAATTCACAGGAAATTTGTAATTAACGAGACTGCATACCATTAACCTGGAGATCTGAATATTGTGGCCATTGCATCCTAAATGTAACCTTATCATTGAGAAGCATACACCAAACCTGAGAAAAGTGTCACCAAAACCGGCTGATTAAAATCCAGTCGAACTCCTCAATATACAAACATATATTACGCAATCGAGAACCAACCTGTACATCATATTCTCCTTTCTGTACTAACTCTCTATCTACCCTTGTTAGCTGAAATGTTTTCTCCACAGTCTGCACTGGATTTGTTCTACAAAACAATAGCTGAAGTTATTACGTAATAGAACCAAAGACACGTAAATTACAGCATCAATAAATGATATGAATAGCATTAATCTTCCCGATAAGGTCAATCAGTATATGATACAACAAAAAAACCGACCAGATGAAATGTGCTACATTATGAAAGAAAGATACTAAATTATTAGAAAACTGCAGTCTGTTAAGAGTGTGAAACATGTTTCGGACACGTCAATAATCTACAAGAATTAGCTATGCAAATAAGCTACTCCAAATGAATCTGTACCTTACTCTGAGCACGTATAAAAAATTTGCAATTATTGAGACTTTTTGCTTTCAATTAACCAAGTAAATAAAGATAAAGGTACACACTTACCCATCTGCTGGAAGACTAGTGACAGTCAATTTCACAGGAAGTAATGGCTGTGCCACAGTCACCCAAAAGCTGTATTAACACACACAGATGAAGAAGAAAAATGTATAAGAGTTGAGTTCAAGAATTGAGGGGGTGCCACAAACAATATTACTGAGCAATTAAAACTGCAGAAGATACTATTGAACACTAAAAATGCACAAGTGAAAAGTAATGGGTAGTTGTCCGAACACAGAAACCCATTTTAATTCTAGCAAGGTGACCTGAACTTTATAAGGAAAATAATCCATTGCTTGAAAAGGCATAACGTCCTCACTGATCCTAAGACATGTTTTAAGCTCGGGTAGGTTTTATATTCTCTGCAAATAAGCTTCCGAATTTGTATATGAAAAAACACCTCTAGTACAAAATATGCGTAGCCCTAGTACAAAATTAGAACCTTCTACTTCCTGACTTTTGCCAGAGGTTTAGTTTAAATTCAACAAGAGCACACAAAATATAAATTCTGAGAGATCCAACCACGGGAAAGGGGGTGAGAACAAATAAAATTAGATTCAATAGACTGGGTCATGTGTGTGATAGTTATTGGCAGGCAATTCCCATAAATAGTATGATATATTAGATTTGCACAATGAAATGAAAGTTTCACACTGTCTTCATAGTAAACTCGATATAGCAATAAATGGATGAACATACGGATCAGCACGATTGATTCGGCAAATTTGACAATAGAACTGAGGTGGAGTTGGTGGAACACCCTCTGTTGGTTTCTCCGGGATGATGACACAACCAATGTGTTGCCACACACGACATCCTGGATGCTCACACTGCATATAAAAGTAAGAGATAACTAAAAACCCTTCCCAAAAAGAAAATAATAACATGAACATAATTCGGTGAGGGCAATCCAAAGGGTAACAATCAAACAATATCCCAATGTACTACTACATAAACCCACAGGCTGCCTTCAAAATTTTGAAAAACTGAACACGAAGTCAACAACTTGTCAACAATATGAAACTCCCTAAAAATGAAATACATGGGAACACCAGGAAAACAAACAGCTGGTGAGGAAGTAAAATGTGGGCAAACTCCGTACCTGGATCATTGACTCATTGGGCAAGGAACTTCCACACACGCACTGAACCTTCATGTTCAATTGAATCGAATCCTCACCTTCCTCCTTTAGTTTTGTATGGTTGATATCCACATCGCTATGCCCCTTTGAAGCTAAATCAGTAGCCCCAGGAATCTGCATTTTTCTGCTAGGACAAAAACAGTATATACAATGAGTATTAAGAGAGAAGAAGGGTAAATTTCCAGCAAGGAGGAGTCAAGGAAAAATAAATTTTCAGCCGGAAAGGAAATTAAAGCGGGATGGAGAATAGATATTCGACATACTAGATCTATCCATTTCCAGCTTGGACATCAAGATTACAAGTCATAAGGAGGAAATAAAAATCAAGTAAGAAACGACATACTATGTTCTCCTAAATCCTCACACATTAATATCCGACAATTGTGGGGAATATCAAGTAGGAATCAACAAACTCAACCTCCTCGATCCTCACTCAACAATACCAGACGTGTAAGAAAGAAAAGAAAATAAAAAGAGAAACCTGTAAGTATCATCAATAATTTTTATAATCCCTTCTTTCCCGATAGAATGTTTCTTTGGCCAACCATGTGGCTTTGATACTGCAGGAAAAAATTCAATATGGTCACAATCAGTATGGTCCACCTAATTTTCCACAGATAAAATCAAGATTAATCCTGCAAAGAAAATCAATCTGCCAATCTCTTCTAGCTAGTAGAACCCCAACGTAACATATTCATGCCCAAATTACAGAACTACTGAACTAGCAAAATACTAACTAGGTGCACCAAGTATCGTGAAATGCTGTACACATTCAACAAAAGACCTGTTAGCAAATAAAACCTCTGGACTTGACGAATCCTTCCACTACCTAACCTAAGGCTAAGGCTAAGTCTGAGATATAATTTGATAAGCTCCACCTATGGTATCATACATCAACTAAGGTTGTCAAACTTATGATCAATCACTACGACACTCTAACACAATAACTTTCAACTTTTTAATAAATACCACCAAAAATAAAAGATTATTAGACTGATGCATTACAACTCTGATTCAATAATCTAAAACATAACTAACACTGACATAACACAGTAAATTTTCAACCATCCAAGATGAAAGAACAATAGTCGGGCAAGGTTACCTTGCTCATCGGCAATCAAACCTAAAATTCTGTCAATAAGGTCCTGCACCGCATGCATATAAAGATTTATTTCAGAGTCAATCTTACAAAAAACTATGACAAGCTAAATCAAAAGACAACAAGGTGAGCAGTTCTCCAAAATCGTACCTGTTTTTTCCCTTGCTTTGCAACACCTAACTTAGTCAGCACATCTTTAAGCTCTTTAATTCTAAAATATGTTAACTTGTCCTGCCAAGTAATAAGAACAACAAGCCTCAGCAAAAACACTAATCCATACTGAATTACATAACTAAAGCAACAACACTCATCGAAAATTCTATTACTGAAATGAACTAACCAAATAGGTCACTGGATTCAACTAATAACAAACAAACAAAAAACAATATCAACTTCAAAATTTCTTAATCATAACTTTGAATTCCGGTGACAATTTCAGCTTACTTCCAAACAACTTAGTACTAATTTCATAATTATCCATAGGAACAACCAAAACAACTAAACAATTCACCTCAAAATGAATGATTAGGAAACAAAAAAAAAATAAAGAGTAAGTACCTTTACCTTGCAAGTGGATGCTAAATCCATCTTTCAAAGAACCAAAAATTCCTCTTCTCTACATAAAAACACCACCACCACCACAGCTGTGAAGTTCCAATAACACACAGAATTGGGACACCACGAAGAAGAAGAAACAAACACACCAAATCCTACTGATCTAATCAGGATAGGATCAGATCAAGAAGAAGCAAAATCAAACACGTAACTGAATTACAAAACTGTAATTACAAACCCTAGAAACTTAAATTAATTTCTCTTTAATTATCATCATCATCATCATCCAAATAAATAAATAAATACAGTAAAATCAGTACGTAAATTTCGTACCAAAAAAAAGAATCAAATAAGAGATTTTGTTGATGGGGAAGAAATTTCGAGGAGGAGAGATTATTTTAGACTGGATTACCCCTCACTCACGCCCCCAAATTCTTCTTTCTCTCATCTCTTTTCTCTTTTCTTTTTTTTTTTCTTATAAATTCTTGACTTTTTTGACTGCGCGTAGTGGGGGCCTAGCCCAACCCAAAACCCGCCACCACCAATAAAGACCGGATGTATAACGAGGAATTGATTTTGGTTAAATAAACACACATGCGTCCGGGTATTGATTCTATGCTTCTCGTTAATATATTAGAGACGATTATTTTGACCGTTTATTTTGCGGTTGTGTTTATCTTAAGTTTCTCCTCGATAAAGGGAGGATTATTGATTTTATGGGCTGTAAAGATTATGACGTATTTGGTGCTTGCTTATGACGTGGACCTACTACTGATTATAACCGACAAAAACATGATATTGACTTTTGCTAAAGGGCCTACGTCGGTATTCCATGTAACGCTGGGGAAGGCACCAACCAACCTGGAAGATCCTGGAACTGTAGAACCTAAAAACTGCTGAATTATGCATAAATTTATACCAAGCGATTTTCCCATGGGAATCAGTGCTAACCTTTCAAAATTTATTGCTCTTCGGATGCCCAGTTGCTAATAATGGACGGAGAAGCAAAAACTAATTTTGTCTATGACAATGCATCCATGGGCGTTCGATATCATTATGTAGCCAAAACTGTTAGGGATGCTGTAGAAATTAAATGCAGTATAATGACAACGCATCCATGAAGCAGCTGGCGATGATGTAGTAATTTATTGAGTCACTTGGTTGTATGTGGCTATTTTTCTGTAACCATGATTCGTAAGGTTTTGTGTTATTTTATGTATAATTTTTTTGTTTAAGCTTATAGTGACACAGTAACTTACTAATTATATGGCAAAGAGTAATTTTTTTGTGTTTGCATCTTGCAGAAATATGTGTTCTATTTCACTAAATATCAGAGATCTTGAAATCATTGATTCTTTGCAATTACTTTTAATGGTGGTCTGTTTTCGTTAAAAAGGTATACTACATTTAATCTCTACCATATACATATACTACAACTCATATAAATTTTTATTGATTGTTTCTTAACATTTCAATGATTTCCTATGAAGTATGAGATTATTGTTTGGCCATCACAGAAATGATTAAGAAAGATTAGTGGATCAAAATATATTTTTTGAAATATATTTTTGTATATATAATTTGAGTACAAATTGCTGGCCTCACATTGAAAGTTAGGCCAAAAGCTTGAATTCTAGAGCTTCTGGCCCCCTACCAATAGAAATTGAGGGTTTCATTATATTTCGCAATTTTGGATACACGTCAGACACCTGGATTACCCAGTGCTCCCCTGTCTAAAAGCTAATCTCCAAACCCTGATTCTCTTCTCTCATCTTCCCTCGGATCCCTCCTCTCTTCACTCCTAATTCTCTAAAAACCATGGTGGAGAAAACGGCGAAATCCTGAGCATGATGCTACACACCATCCCTAACGACAGATGAAGCACAACATAATCGATGTTCACGTACAAAAAAATCAGAAATCAAATCCACTACCAAGACAACCATCGTGTATCAATCAAGGTAGTGCTTTTAATCAGTCAAGGTATTATTTTTGCGAATATTTATAAATCCTGATGTTTTTTCTTTTTAAACTTTGATCATCTCACATTGTTAAATATTAACCTAATCAGAAACCCTAAACAGCTAAAGAAACTTTTCCACTTCCTTCTGTTTATTTCAGAATCGGCCCTTAAAAATAGGTCGATCTAAATCGGGTCTTCACTGTGCGACTAGATTTTGATTAAGGTATCGGACAGTCTCATGCCAGTGTTGCGAAACGATAAATCTCTCATACAGTAACTTTATAGTGGAGACTCCATCTGCTGTTTCGGAAAATGAGAGTCAGATTCGTGGCTGACTGATCAAACTAGGTCTAATTGGTTCCTTATATATAAATTGTGGAGTATATATACCTTCTGATCTTTGTGGAGTTTATCAGTTAAGTGTGTACCTAAGATTTCACTCCTTAAATCAGTTTGTCGTTCAACCATTTGCCAAGAGTACAAGTATTCTGCTAAATAACATATAGCCCCAATAAAGGATCGTGCCCACTACTTTTTAGCCTATATTGACTGTCAGAAATGGTAGCGGGTCACTCAATCAATCGTGCATCTTTTAGCGGATTTTGACTGTCATGGACTGAAAAGGGGCATAGCAGTTGAAAGGGCATGATCCTCCTTCCCCAGTAGGCATATACCTTCTGTCCACCTGAGTTAATTATTGTATGACTAATCCGTAAGATTTGCAGCATCCATAGGTTTACATGTGAATTATGAATCCAGCACATTTTTCTTTATGATTTGTAATGACACGGTAACCTACTAATTAATCGTCTGTTTTTTTTTCTTCAGAGAGCAAAATGCGATGTTATGGTTTTCTTCGGATAAATTCAGTACAATGGTAAGTTTCAGATGTTTTCTCCGCTGACAATGCATCCATGTAGCAGAATTAGGCATCCATGGGCACTCAAATTCAGATGATAGCCAAAACTGTTTACGCATAATGACAATGCATCCATGGGCGTTAAATATATTCGATATCATTACATAGCCAAAACTGTTAGGGATGCTGTAGAAATTAAATGTAGTATAATGAAAATGCATCCATGTAGCAGCTGTTGATGATGTAGTAATCTATTGAGCCACTTGGTTGTATGTGGCTATTTTTCTGTAACCATGATTCGTAAGGTTTTATGTTACTTTATGCATAATTTTTTTCTTTAAGCTTATAGTGACACGGTAACTTACTAATTATAGGGCAAAGAGTAAATTTTTTGTGTTTGCATCTTGCAGGAATATGTGTTCTACTTCACTAAATATCAGAGATCTTGAAATCATTGATTCTTTGCAATTACTTTTAATGGTGGTCTGTTTTCATCAGAAAGGTATACTACATTTAATCTCTACCATATACATATACTACAACTCATATAAATTTTTATTGATTGTTTCTTAACATTTCAATGATTTCCTATGAAGTATGAGATTATTGTTTGGCCAACACCGAAATGATTAAGAAAGATTAGTGGATCAAAATATATTTTTGAAATAGAAAGAGTAAGTTCATTTTCCAGTTCTAAAACTAAAATTCAACCTTTTCATTATGTATTTCGATTAATTTATGAACTTCATTTTTAATCTCTACAATCATTGCTATTTGTCAAATGGTTAGGAATACAGGGCAAGATATGGTAGAATTTCTTCTTGATTTTGTAAACACTGAAGAAGGTAATATTATATATGACAGCCACAATACTCATTTTACCAGTTTAAGACACTAAATGACCATTTGATGATTCAACGGCTAAGAATCTCTTCATGTGAATATAGTTTGTAAGCGCCAATTCTCGAGTTGAACTTGTGAGAATAAACATTTTTATTTTAGGGGGGATAATGGCGTACATGGTTGTGCTTTTCCATGTATATATCTTGCATATGCACATGCTAAGAAAATACGATAACATTTCATGGTAGTGCAATTTTGATTTCTTTGAATGTTACTGCGAAATTTATTTCGAGATGGAAATTGTTCCCTCCGATATGGTGGTGCCGGAGGATTCTAATATGGTGAGGTGCCTTAGATTAAACAAAAAATATTATGGTTATGCTTTATGCACCTTGGTGAAAATAATGTATAAACAACTATGTAAACAACTCTTCATGAAAGTTTTGGAGATTTAAACTTTTTTCCTTTTAACTTCGTAGGTGTGTTTTTAACTAAGACCTTCTATTTTTAAGTACATTTTGAAAACTAGATCTCTCACTCTGAAAGTCATTAAGAAGTTGAGGTTTCCATTTCATTTTTTTTAGAAAAAAGAATAATGTACACCAGGAGAGAAGGAACCGCGTAGATCATCTTCTAATCGTAGTAGGACATACCAACTCCATTCCATCAATTGATTTTTGATGCTACCTTATTTCACTGTTCAGTTCGTATTTCATCTCAATAATATCGATTATGTTATGTGATGTTGTACTTCTTCCGGTCCACTTGCATTATGACATTGATTATTTGCACGGGAACATTGCGAGCTTCACACCTAATTTTATAGTTTTAAATATGATAGTTTTTTTATTTAAATTTGTGGAGAAGGTGCAATTTCATTACCCCAATTATGGCATATCGGCCTTTTGAATAAGAGCTGATGGGGAACATCGGGTCAAGCTTTCGAAGTGAACTTTTGAGTTTATTACTCCAAAAGAATATATGGTGCGACCTCTGATACCTCCGATATGATTAGCAACCATTTTCTGCTGCTATAATTTTCCAGATTCGTAGACTGTTGAGTCACTTATAATGCAGGTATTAAAGACTAGTGTTGGTCCAATTTATTTTTTTTGGGGGTCCAATTCTATTTGATTATGAATTCAATGGGAGAGGACGCCACCTGTAGCGTGTATATATTTAGGCCTTTCAAACATCAAACCATTTGGCATGTATTATATTTGCGATACCAAGGTGGAAATTATCATAATATGATTAAATTTTGTTTTCAAGCTCCTTAATTACTATTTTTCTTCTATTAATATCATTTTCTGGATGAATTAATGACTAAACCATAAGATTCTCTCATATTTTAAAAACAGCAGTGATACACACACCGTGACCCAGCACTGTGGAATGCACCGAGAGGGGGATGGACGGCCTAAATGTCACCCTCTCTGCATTGGGATAGGGGTGAGGCATGAGTGGGCCCCATCCCCTCTCATACGGTGCTGCACTTTGAAGTGCATCTATGGCTTCCCCTCTCAGTACTTTTCAAAAGAAAATAGCTAAAAGACTGCTAAGTAGGGAACTACATTTGTCATATGTAAATTGTAATGAGTGTAACATCAAATGTAGCATGTCTAATGAACTTAATCTCGTGCAACGCACGGGCAAGACACTAGTACAAGATAATAAGAACCCTAATACAAATGAAGATATCAATTACAGGTAAACCGCGAAGAGAAAGAACCATATACCATAAAGATAGAACGCGCGATTGGGGGATATAGGAAAAGGACAAAAACGGGATCCAAATATCAAATCAGGGTCACCCCTTATCTAAGTATTTTAAGTAATATCTAATCTACCCCTCACTAATCAGGATTAGTGTTTAATTATAATTAAAAAAAATCTTTAGATTTTTGATAAAAGATTAGTGTGTGTTTTTATTTGTATTTGGGTGAGTGAGGTGAGAGTAGAAGGAGGGAAAAAATATTTGAGAGGGAACTGTTTTTGGGGGAAAATGGAGGATGATTGTGAAGAGAGAATTGTTGCGGCTGAATCTTTAGCTCAACTACAACAAGGATCATATCTTGAATCTTCATCCAGTGACAATAATGTTAAGTACCTACTGATATTGACAAGACTAATTGAAGCACTAGTAACAGAGAAGGACGATAGCTTGGGTAACTCTACACTCAAATAGCGCAGCCTCAGTTTTCTTTTTCATTCATGATAAGAATAAATCTCAATACAGCTTTCCTTGAATACTGAAGAGTGAACCCTAAATCAAAACCCTACCTAATGAGAAACTAACACGTGTAGTCAAGTACGCGTGTTTTACAAAGTAGAAATAACTGTGAAGAAACAGTAATAAATATTAACGGTTCACTAATGATTGCCTGATTAATACACTCGCCGTCATGCTAAGGGCAGCTGAAGGGTCATAACAAATACCCTCCTCTTCAGACAATCTTTGCCCACAAAGATTGAACTTAGGAAAGTGAGATTCCACATTGGCCACGTCTTCCCAAGTTGCATCAGCATGAGATGTATGAGACCATTGAATTAATACCTGCGATATAGGGTGTCCCTGACGAAAATCTTGTCTGAAAGCTAGATCCCCAACAGGTTGAAGAACAATTTCACCATCTGAGTCAGTGGGTGGTAGGGTGGTAGAGATAGTTGCAGTAGCTCCAATCTTCTTTTTTAATTGAGAAACATGGAAGACAGGGTGTATCTTGGAGGTATTGGGAAGATCCAGTTTATAAGCAACTTCTCCAACTTTTTGAAGGACTTGATAAGGTCCAAAAATATCTTGCTGAAAGTTTCATGTTGCTTCTTATGGCCAAAGAAGATTGTCTATAAGGCTGTAGTTTAAGGAATACTTGATCACCTACCTCAAATGATCTGTCAGTTCTCATTTTGTCAGCAAAAATCTTCATTCTTTCATGTGACTTGGTGAGGGATTCCTTGACTATATCTAGCATAGCATTGCTCTCCTTCAGATAGTCTTTAACAACAACAACTGAGGTGGTAACTTCTACTGGGAAGGCCATGTGAGGAGGTTTATATCCATATAAGGCAGTAAATGGAGTCATTTTTAAGCTTGAGTGGTAGTTTGTATTGTACCACCATTCAGCCAAGGAAAGCCACTTTCTCCATAGTTTTAGTTTATGCCCTGTGATACATCTTAAATACCCCTCCAAGCATGCATTTAATCTTTCAGTTTGACCATCTGTCTGTGGATGGTATGAAGTGCTCATATGAAGTCTTGTACCCAAGGATCTGAAGAGTTCTTGCCAGAATGTGCTGGTGAAAATCTTGTCTCTATCTGAGACAATAAAAGATGGCAGACCATGAAGTTTGAAGATATGATGTGAGAATTCTTGAGCCACTGTGAGAGCTGTATATGGATGAGTTAAAGCAATGAAATGTGCATACTTAGTATGTTTGTCAACTACTGCCGTAATGACATCTTTCTTATTGGATTTAGGGACGCCCTCTGTAAAATCCATTGAAATTTGTTGCCAATCTTGACCAGGAATTGGAAGAGGTTGAAGTAAGCCAGCTGGGTGAATAGTTTCTCCTTTATTCCTTTGGCAAGTATCATAATGACTAACAAAGAGGGTGGTGTCTTTTTTCAACCCTTTCCAGTAGAAATACCTCTTGGACCTTTAATAGATGCCCTGCACACCTGAGTGACCACCAATTGAAGAATAATGTATAAATTCTAGAAGTTTTTTCCTCAGTGCATTGTGCTCCCCGATATACAGTCTGCCTTTGTATCTGAGAACACCTTCTGAATAAGAATAATTAGGGGCAGCAGTGGCATTAAGTAAGAGTTGAGGAATAATGGTAGTGGTAACTGAATCATCTTCATAACTATGAATCACTTCTTTTGCCCACATAGGTGTGGACAATGCTAAAGAGTTGCAGCTACCTGGCATTCTTGAAAGAGCATTTGCAGTTGTATTCTCTACACCTTGTTTGTATTGTATTGTATAGTCAAATCCCAAAAGTTTGACTAACCATTTATACTGTCTGATTGTGGTGAGCTTTTGATCCATGAAGTATTTAATACTTTGTTGATCTGTGTTGATGAAAAATGATGACCCATTAGGTAGTGTCTCCATTAGGCCAAGAGCTTTTTGACCCAGAAGCTTGCTAAAAATGTTATAGCTCTCCCTTCTTGCATTAGTACTGCTCCAACTCCAGTTGTACAAGCATCAGATTCAACCACAAATGGTTTGTTAAAGTCAGGAAGAGCAAGCACTGGTGTAGAGCACATTGCAGTTTTGAGGTTGTGAAAAGCATCCAATGCTGCATCAGACCAAATGAATGAATTCTTTTCAGCATATCAGCAATGGGCTTGCAAATGGTTCCATAGCCTCTAATGAATTTTCTGTAGTAGCCAGTAAGGCCTAAAAACCCTCTCAATTGCTTCAAGGTGGTTGGGACATGCCAATATCGCATACATTGTATCTTGTCTGGATCAGCAGCAACTCCTTGAGCAGTAATAATGTGACCCAAATATTGTAATGAAGGTTGTGCAAATGTGTATTTGGAGAGCTTGGCAAATAGACTATGTTGTCTAAGTAATGCAAAAACCATAGATAAGTGATGAAGATGCTCCTTGACAAATTTTCTGAAATAAGGACCAAATACTAAATTCATCAATGCTTGAAATGTTGCAGGAGCATTTGTTAACCCAAATGACATGACTTTGAATTCGTAGTGTCCATGATGAGTTCTGAATGCGGTTTTATGAATATCTGGTATGTGCATTCTAGTTTGGTAATAACCAGATCTTAAATCCAATTTAGTAAAGATGACAGCACCATGTAATCCATCTAATAACTCATCAATAATGGAAATTGGGAACTTATCTTTGACAGTGATGTCATTGAGCTTCCTATAGTCAACACAGAATCTCCATGTGTTGTCTTTTTTCTTTACCAGCAATATTGGGGAAGCAAATGGACTTTGACTGTCTTGAAGGAGGTCATCTTGTAACATGTTCTGCACTAGTGATTCCACCACTGATTTGTGCACATAAGGGCATTTATATGGCCTAAAAGAGACAGGAGGAGCACTGGGTTTTAACTGAATTTTGTGATCCAAACTTCTTTGAGGTGGAAGTTGGGTTGGTTCTGCAAATACATCTTTGAACTCATCAAGAAGAGGGAGTACTTCAGGGGGTATTTCATTTGTTGTGGGTGTAGCTGTAATGTGAAAAAAATGGCCCACTAATGCAGGGGTGTTCTTTTTTAGGAATCTCTTCATGGAACTACCACTCATCATCATTATGGATGGCTTAGATGCAGCTCCTTGAAGAGTGATAAGTTGATTTTGATGAAGGAAGGATATTGAGAGTTTGTCTAAGTTGAAGGTAACATCTCCCAGTGTGCTAAGCCAGTCTGCTCCTAAGACTATATCACAACCACCAAGTGGAAGTAGTCTTAAATCTGCACAAAAGTCTTGCTCCTGCATTTGCCAATGGAGGTTATGGCAGACTCCAGTACTAGTTGTCTTAGCTCCATTTGCCACAGTTACAAGCATGTGAGTTGTTCGTTGAATCTCACAACCTAATTGAGTGACAAAAGCTGAATCTATGAAGCTGTAGGTGCTCCATGTATCCACTAAAATGGTAACATCATGATTTTTTATAAATCCTGGAATTCTAATAGTGTCAGCACTTGTTGCACCTGTTAAAACGTGCAATGAGATCTCCATATCTGACTCAATTAGAGAATCAGAGCTTTATGTGGTTGGTGGATATTGTGTGGAATCAACTGGTTCTTCTTCTTCAATGAGGACCGTGAACAATTGTTGAGGTTTGCAACGATGTCCAGGAGTATATTTGTCATCACAGTTGTAGCAGAGGCCTTGAGCTCTGCGTTTGTCTTGTTGGTCCCTTGATAGGCGCCTAATTGGTGGTGGAATGTATAGTGATTTATTTGGTAGGTTAGATGATGGTGGTGGGGAAGAGAATGTGTGGGTAGGTGGAGGTGAAATAGTAGAGGTTTTTTGTGGTTTGGGTGAAAATTTGTTCAAGTATGTGGTGGTGGTGGGGTATTTGAAAAAAGGTGGTTTTGTGGGTTGATAGTTGAGTGAACTTTCTTGTAGGAGTGCTAGGTAAAAAGCTTGGGACAGTGTGGTGGGTTTATGCATTTCTACAGCATATTGAATGACATCTTTTAACCCTCCTAAGAAACTCATAATAAAATATTCCTCCTTGAGGGAGGGGATTGTGAAGAAGCATAAGCGTTTTAAGAGGTTCAAGTCGATCAAAGAATTCATCCACAGTAGTAGTTTGTGACAATTTATTAAAACAACCCACAAAATTCTCACTAGACAGATTTTCAAAACGTTCACATAGAGATGATGAAAATTCAGACCAAGGGATAAAAGGTTTACCCGTATGAAAATCCTGTAACCATGAGTCAGCTTTACCCTCTAGATACATAGCAGCTTGATGAGTGCTAAAAAGTGCATATTTTTATATATTTTTGTTGGCATTTAACTCATCTTTTGTGCATTAATTCTTCATTTTATCCCATATTCTGTATTTTCATTGTTTTCAAGAATAAATATTTTTCTTAATTAATTTTGCATTTTTAGGTAATAAATAAAGTTTGGATGGATTGCGGAACGAAAAGAGCAGAAAAGTAGTGAAAAGCCGGGAGGAGTTACGCAAGGAAGCCGCGAAGAATGTTGTGCACAAGACCAAAGGATAGAAGTGGGCTTGAAGAGGAAGAATTGTTCTTAAAGAAGATATGGGCTTGGCATACCCAAGGCCCAAAACCCTCACCCAAATCCATTTCCTATATCCATACCCGTTTCCCTTTCTAGCCGTCAGATTGGATCATCTCAGCATCCTATGGTCGCAGCATCGCCAGTACATCAAAGTCTGAAGCTCCTGTCTAATACTACAGCACCTAACTCCATCTTGAGCCGTTAGTTTCGTTGTATCAGGCATCCGACGGTCGATACCATACTCTTCACTTGTAGCCGTTAGATCAATCTATCATTTCCGCATCCCACGGCTCAACTTTGCGAATCATCGAGACTTGATGCATCCGCTCAACACCCAAACACCTAACACTTATACCCTTCAGCCAAACGCACCTTACCCAAATTCTCATCTTCCTCCTTCGAGCAGTCGAGCTCTGCTCCTGCCAACTCCATCCTCTCCGTCGCCTCAACCACCACCACTCCCCTCCACGAGCCGTCAAATCCCCAAACACTAGAACCCATCACTACCATCATCACCCCCTCTTTCTAGCCCCCTATTTGATTGATATTTCTTCTCACTTTTCTCTGAAACCCTAGAAGAAAAATCAATCGATTAGGCGAGTCTAGAGTAGCAATTGACACATGGGAATGCAGCAGGATAGTCAGAGGAAGAATGGGTCGACGCATGGGGGAGAGATTGTGCCATCAAATTAGGTAAAGTCGAACCCTAATTTCAACTGCCAATTTGGGGGAAAATTGTAAACCCTAAAATTTGGGTATAAATAGGATGTATGTTGTGTTGTAGAGGGTATGCCCGGATTAGCCGGTGCACCAAGCAGTAGTTCATGTTTGATTTTATCTTCATGATGATGTTCTAATTTCATAGTTAGGGTTTAGATGAAACCTTTAATCTATTGCTAAGTTTCATTTAAGTTCTGATATTGGTCTTGTTGTGCTATAATGTTGTGGATAAATTATCTTTTGCACTTTACATTTTGCTCTCACAGTGCATGTCATGTATGCATTGTAGTTAGAACACCACTGTGTGATTGTGCTGCAGCTCATGCCTTAGTGATCATTTCCAATTCTCTGACTAATTGTGCTTTAGCTAGACAGTTAGTGCCTAGGATTGATATTTTAGCTGTGATAAGGATATCCCTTAGGATTGTTTACTCACCTAAGTAATTGATCTGTGGTTAGTTGTTTTGTGAGAAGGGCAGCTAATACTAGGATTAGATAGTTATCTTAGTGATACTAAACCTTCCTCCTGAAACCACCCTTTGATGAGCAGCAGGCATAGAACCTCCACTGCCATCTAGTTAGTCAGTTGAGCCTAGAAGCTCACTGATATCTATACAAGGGACAAGAACATCATTGGGATTGAATTGACTTAGTATAGGTTAAGCGGTGGATTCGACTTCCCCGGCACCTTATCTATCTGCTTGTAGGTTACTCTTTGCTTTCGCTTTTGTTATTTCAGTCACTATCATCATCTTTGTCGTATCGACACAAACCCCCCCTTTTTTGGTTACTCTCAATTTGAATCAGTAGTAGTTAAAACCATAGATTCAACTACACACACCAAGTCCCTGAGGACAAACCCCTTCTTACTCCACCTATCTACAACAACCCTGTATACTTGCAGGTGTAGTTGTAGGTTCTTTTAAAACCACACCAAGTTTTTGGCGCCGCTGCCGGGGACTTGGTTGTGATGTGTTGAATTTTTTTGGCTGTTTTTGCATGTTAGTTCATTTGCATCACTGCATACTCTTTTGCATATTGTTTCATTCTAGCATATTCATCATGCATTGCATTCTTGCATTTTAGTGTAACTTGCATTAGCATCTCTGCATCTTGTCCTGCATCACTGCATATTTTCAATTTTCTGCACTTCTGTAATTGCAACTTAGCACCCTGTGTTAGCTACAGTTTTCTGTCTGTAGTTAGCTGCATATTTCTTTTGTTTATCTGCTACTACATCATCTTAACTGCTTCTGCATATTGGTCATTGGGTCATTGTCATCTTGGTTTTGTACCAACTGAACTCTGAAATTTGCTGCTGTGAATGCCTGAGTTGTGTACTGAGTTAGCAGTGTCGTCTTGAATGCCTGAAATTTGTTGTTGTGAGAACTAATTCTCTCATCTGAAATTACCAGGTAGTTGTGAGGCTGAGAACAAACCTCTGGTGCTGATGTGCTGCTGTGAAGCCCAAATAGAGCTGAGCTGCTTCTCCTGATCCTGCTGCTGCTCCTGATCCTGCTGCTGCTCCTGGTCCTGCTGCTGTGCCTCAGCTGTTGCTGCTATGCAAAGGCCAAAGCTGCTGCTACCCCCTGCTGGTCCTTCTGTTGCTATGATCCAAAGCCCAACTGGGCTGATTCCAAGCAGCTGAAAAAGAACAAAGCCCAACTGGGCTTTGCAGCTGAAATACCCAACTGGGCCTCAGAAAAACCAAAGCTTAGGATGATCCAAAGCCCAACTGGGCTTTTGCAACCTAACTGAGCAGCTGGGCTGTGCTTAAGCAAGTAAGCCTAAACCCATTAAGAGAACCCAACCTGTGGGCTTCCATTTTTAATTTGTGGGCTTGTAATAATTTTTGTTTTTCTTTATTTTTTATTTGGGCTTGTAATAATTTTTCTTTTTCTTCTTTTTCTTTCTTTTATGGGTTTGTATTATTATTGTTGTTTTTATTTTCTTTTATGGGTTGTGCTAATTTATGCTAGGATAAGTTCAAAAAAAAAAAAAAATTTTACTTGCTCCCAGATTTTAAAACCAAATTTTATTTTGCTCCCACATTAACAACCAAATTTTTTTTTTCTTTTATCCCACCAAAACCAAATTTTTCCCAAAAATCCAAACCCTTTAAAAACCAAATTCTGAGCTTTGTACATTCTTTACTTAGCTTTTGAGCCAATCATGAATAGATCTTTTTCTACAGTTGGGGAGTACAACAAATCCCTTAGAGAACTTGCGTGTGGACATACTTCACGTTATGAACCTCACATAGACCATGATGTCAATAGTCATAGGAATTATTATGGACATTTTCAAAGTCCCGAGCCTCAATACTTGAACCCTAATGACTATTCACACATGCATCGTTCGCCACAACGTGAAAATGAACATTTTGCTAGTGCCTCACTCACACAATCATCTCTTGTGGATCAATTAGACGCTCGAATCGCAGCTTTAGAAATGCAATCACATGAGGAATCTGTCACATCTAATTTTCTTAGGCAACCTGAAATCTATGCATGTCCCGCATGTGGTAGTTTAGACCACCCTGTTGAGAATTGTCATAGTTTGCATGATTTTAGGCAATCTAGAGAAAATCCAAGGTATGAAATGCCCATAAATTGTGAGAATGGTAGTCATTGGGACCATAATCAATCCTTTGAGGGTTGCGATCAATCTTTTATAAACCCTAATGACCATGCACACATGTACCAATCACCACAATTTGAACATGAAGAATTTTGTACTCCCATGAATTTAGACTCCACCACAGAAGCTTTCAGACTCAGTGAGCAAAACTTCGATAGATCTACATCACGAATTCAGGCATATTTAGATCAGATTTTGCTTCACCTACAAAAGGAGGAAATTCATGAGGAAATGTATGTTGTCCCTAATGAAGTGTCTAGTCCCATTCATGTAAATGATGTTGAATATGAACCTAATTTAGAGGAACATGAATCGACTAATGACACCACCACTTTTAATGAGGACCAATATGCATGCTACTGGTAGGCTTCTAAAAGGTCCTAAAAATTATCCCCGGCCAAAAACTTGGTGGGCCCGGAGATATGTATAAAATTAAGCGCAATAAAAACGGGGGCCTACAGTAATACCGCAAGTGCACGGTCGTCAGTTGTAGCTCGTGCAAGTACGGGTCGATCCACAGAGATCGGGTGTGTTTTGTAGTGTTCTAACTATTTTGGGTTCTAGTTGCTATTGGGCTATGAAGCCTTTTGGCTTAAATTGGGCTTTTAGTACTAATGGGTTTGATAACAATAAAATGAACTGAGCTTGGGCTCAGCTAGTCTTTGAAGTGTAAATGGGCTTTGGCCTTAAACTTAGGCTTTTGATTAAGCCCACAGTTGATTGAATTGGGCTTTGAGCCTTAATCTAAACTGTGGGTGGGCCTTAATGAACTGGGCTTTGAGCCTTAATGAAATGGGCTTCAGTTTTTACAAACAATGGTCAGTGGGCTTAGAACTGAGAACTAGGCCTTGAACTGGACTGATGGGCTTTTGCTTGGCAGCAGGCTTGGCAGCAACAACAGCAGCAGCAACAACAACAGCAGAGGCAACACAGAGAAGGCACCAGCAGCAGCACAAGGCAAAGATGGAAGCAGCAGCAGTACTGCAGGGCAGAGGCAAGTGCACAGCAGCAGGGGAAAGAAAAGGCAGCTGCAGCAACAGCAAGGGAAGCAACAGCAGCAGTACAAAGGGAGGCAACAAGAAAACAAGTAGCAGCAGCACAAGGCAGTGAAGAAAACAGTGTGAACAAGATAATGAGTAACAAAACAGTGAACAAAAACAAAACAAAATGGAACAAAGTGAAAGTGACACAAAGGCAATTAGCCTAAGGCAGGGAAGATGGTGAAACTAACAGAGCAAAGCTAAGGCATTCAAAAAGAATGGGAAGAGAATTAGCTTGCTATGAGCACTAATTTCTCCCAATGCTCAATCAAATCAGTGCAACCTAAGCATACAAAAATGGAATGGCAAGATAATCAGCTTGCTATGAGCACTGATTTCTTCCATTACTCAATCAATTCAGTGCTTCAAAGGCTTCTAGCCTAGCATTAACAGGAACATTAACAAAGGAACATATCAACACAATGCATCAAAACAAGCACATTAACAGGATCATCAACAGGATATGAAAACAAGCACATTAACAGGAAAATAACAATTTTAACAGGAGCACATTTAACAGGAGACAAACAGGATATGAAAACAGGGAAAGAAACTAAGATTGAACAGAAATGAACATGAACAGAAATGAACAGAAATTGAAATTGAAATAAAATTGAACTAAAATTAACAGAACTAAGTTCTGGACACTGGCTAGTCCAGCATACCCTCTCACACACACCCACAGTCCCAATTTATACCCAATTACATCATTAGGGTTTACACCCTTTTCACCCAAAAATCCCCAAATTGAAAACAGTACAATTAGGGTTTGGTTTTACCTAATTCACCTAATTCAATCATACACATATCCTTACTCTAGCTTCCTTATGCTCTCCCTAACAGAAATTAGGGTTTTCTATAAAAAACCCAAATATTGAGAAATTAGGGTTTCGTAAAATCTTACTTTGATGGCGCAATTTCTTCAATCAATCGCTGACCCATCCTTCCTCTGACTTCACTGCTCCTTCCCATGCCTTTTCTAGCTTCGATTGATAACATGCAATCATTCTCATCAATTCCACACGTCACTGAAATCGTGTGATGTTGATGAAGTTGATTGAAAGTTACCATGTGCGGTAGGTGGTGTGGTTGTGGCAGAGTTGGTGGTGGCGGACATGGTGGTACGGTGGAGCGGCAGTGGAGTTGGTGGTTGAGCGGCAGGTGAAGAAGGTGGTTCTGCAGAGGGAGGTGATGAAGGAGAGGTCGATATGGGTTAGGGTAGGGGCTGTTTGTTTGAGGTCTAGGGTGTTCTGCACTTGGGTGTGAGGCGAGTTCATCGATTTTTGATGTTCAGCGAGACTAAGCCGTGAGATGTGGAGCTGGTAGGTAGATCGGACGGTGATGCGGAGGCAAGCGAGGAGCGACCGTCGGATGAAGTGATACAACGAAACGAACGGTGCTAGATTAGGTTAGGTGCTGTAGTGTAAGGCGGAGATATCAAACTTTGATGAACAGCAAGGGAGAAACCGTTGGATTCAACTACCATCTAATCTGAAGGCTTGGAATTTCAGCGCTGTGGTGCTTGGCAGAGACTTCAGATTTTGATGCTCTATGAAGGAGCGACCGTCGGATGCTTCTGAGAACTGATCTGATGGCTGAGAACGGAGGCGTTTTTGTGTGTAGAAAATGAGGTTGTGCGCACCATTCTTCGCGGCTTCCTTGCGTGATTTCTCCCGGCTTTTCACTACTTTTCTGCTCTTTTTGCTCCGCAAGTCATCCAGACTTTATTTATTACCTAAAAATGCAAAATTAAGTAAGAAAAATATTTATTCTTGAAAACAATGAAAATACAGAATATGGGATAAAATGTAGAATTAATGCACAAAAGATGAGTTAAATGCCAACAAAAAGGGATAAATATATACATTATTTGGCACTCATCAGCTACCATGATGATGATTATGATGATATGTTAGAAGAACATGAAAATATTGTGGAACCTGTTGGTTCAATAACATATGGCTTCTCGCCCTCGACCTTCATGAATGTTGTTTTTTCTAATACTCATTGTAATTCATATGATTTTGGTATTGACATGGGATTTGTACAATTATTCTGTGAAGATGAGCATGACATAGGAATAGTTGAATCTTCTGTAGACACTAATGTTATTATGCATGAACATATAAGTGATGTGTCTGATTCTCTACCTAGGTCACATTGTGATATTTTCATTGAATTGCCGATGCATGAGGACAAATCTGTTGATGATGTTGATGATTCTGAGTGTGAACTTGCTAATTTGATTGATGATTGTGAGCATGATGTGACATGTGTAGATGATTTAGGAGATTTTGATTTGATTGATAATGACGCACCTATTCTCCTACATGAGTCACAATCTGATGGCCTTCCACCCAACCTAGATTTGGTTTGTACCAATATTGTAAAACCAATTTTTCTGAGAATGCCTAATCTAGGTTTGGAACTGTGTGCTTCCCAAGTCCTCTTGGACCATTTTGCATTCAAATATAATATCTTTGAGGAACCACAGTTGGAAATTGCATGTTTGCCCGTCCATAGCAAAGTACACTTTGAGTTAGATCTTGTGCATGATGAACCCCCAAAGCTGCGCGATTTTGTTTTCAAAATTATATCTTCCGTAAAATCCAGGTTTGGGGGTAGCTCATTTGGTTTCACAGCTTCACGTGCTTTTCTTTCATGTGTGAAGTTGTTGAAACCGCTACACTTTGTCTTTTGGGTTGATCCTCAACTCTTTAGATTGTTAGTGTATGGTGAATTTTTTGTATATAATCCAGTAGATACAATTTCTTAAAACCCTTTTTGTTCCTTTTGTATATATTTTGCTAATCCAATATGATCTCGGCTGACATATGTTGGATTCTTGCCTTGAATAACGGAGTTCTAATATTGCTTTCGCCGAAATCGGGTATTCTCTTTCCTTTTTCTCTACTCAACATGATCCTCTTCATATGTTGTATTATAATTTTGTTCATATTTTGAAACATTGAGGACAATGTTTAGTTTAGGTTTGGGGGTGAAAAGTAGATACTTTGATAATTTGCCATAATTGAAAACGAACTCCTTCTTCTTTTGAAAAATTCCAAAAAAAATTAAAAAATCAAAATTAAAAAATTAAAAAATTAAAAAATCATAAAAATGGAGCTCATTTACCTTGAAATGTTGACTCTTGTGCAAATATGTAATTTTTAGGAGTCTTAGTCTAGATATTTAGGCACCCTGATTCTAGCACAATTCACATAGTGATAAGAAATTTGCACGCGCACGATCTACCAATACATGTATGGCCTCGATCTTCAAGGTGTTTGATAGGAAGTCACGATTGCCAATCACTTTAGAATACTGAACGAAACTTGACTAGCTTGTTCTTTGGTTGTTTGGGATAGAAGGTGGAGGTTACATTAAGAAAAACAACCATCGAATTTAACTGGGTGCATCAAAAAGGGCTACCTCTTGCAAAGTGTCATGTAATCTTTTGTTTCCTTTTGTATATGTATCAAAAGAGTTTCATCAAAAAAAAAAAAAAAAAAAAAAAAAAAAAAAAACGAGTATTTATCAATTCCATTCTCTCTTGTTCCAAAAATAAAAGAGAGTAGTCAATGTAAATAAGAGTCATGTAAAGAGTCATCTTTTGTGTTTTATTGTAATAAGCAAGGAAGGGTGTATGCCATTTATGTACAACGCGAGTAATTGTGAAATACCTCCAACTCATTCACAATTCTCGTAAAGTCCGGACAGCTAGCTAGATTTCGACCTTGGTTCTTAGCCTGAGAAACTATCTCTTGGTGATTAGTAGTCATAACTTCAGATCTTTCTTTACACATGTGTAGAAACACTTTACACTCTTATCACATGTCTTTTTTTGTTATCAGTGCTAGGATTGTGCCTTTGATAGCAAGATTGACATCTCCATTTTGCTGTGAGCTTAAACTGTCTTGCACATGTCACATTTGATGGAATATGAGCTTATATTTTGACCTAGAACTTTGTAGGTACGTTCTAAGCAAACCTTCACGAGACTTCACTCGTCCACTAGGGACACTTAGTGGTTTAAAAGGCTTAGTGCATACGCTAAATGCATTCGAGAGACCAGCGACAGTGGTATAGGTAGGATTTCCTTAGTTTTGTTTTACTTGAGGACAAGTAAAATTCAGGTTTGGGGGTATTTGATGAGTGCTAAAAAGTGCATATTTTTATATATTTTTGTTGGCATTTAACTCATCTTTTGTGCATTAATTCTTCATTTTATCCCATATTCTGTATTTTCATTGTTTTCAAGAATAAATATTTTTCTTAATTAATTTTGCATTTTTAGGTAATAAATAAAGTTTGGATGGATTGCGAAACGAAAAGAGCAGAAAAGTAGTGAAAAGCCGGGAGGAGTTACGCAAGGAAGCCGCGAAGAATGTTGTGGACAAGACCAAAAGGCTAGAAGTGGGCTTGAAGAGGAAGAATTGTTCTTAAAGAAGATATGGGCTTGGCATACCCAAGGCCCAAAACCCTCACCCAAATCCATTTCCTATATCCATACCTGTTTCCCTTTCTAGCCGTCAGATTGGATCATCTCAGCATCCTATGGTCGCAGCATCGCCAGTACATCAAAGTCTGAAGCTCCTGTCTAACACTACAGCACCTAACTCCATCTTGAGCCGTCAGCTTCGTTGTATCAGGCATCCGACGGTCGATACCATCCTCTTCACTTGTAGCCGTTAGATCAATCTATCATTTCCGCATCCCACGGCTCAACTTTGCGAATCATCGAGACTTGATGCATCCGCTCAACACCCAAACACCTAACACCTATACCCTTCAGCCAAACGCACCTTACCCAAATTCTCATCTTCCTCCTTCGAGCAGTCGAGCTCTGCTCCTGCCAACTCCATCCTCTCCGTCGCCTCAACCACGACCACTCCCCTCCACGAGTCGTCAAATCCCCAAACACTAGAACCCATCACTACCATCATCACCCCCTCTTTCTAGCCCCCTATTTGATTGATATTTCTTCTCACTTTTCTCTGAAACCCTAGAAGAAAAATCAATCGATTAGGCGAGTCTAGAGTAGCAATTGACACATGGGAATGCAGCAGGATAGTCAGAGGAAGAATGGGTCGACGCATGGGGGAGAGATTGTGCCATCAAATTAGGTAAAGTCGAACCCTAATTTCAACTGCCAATTTGGGGGAAAATTGTAAACCCTAAAATTTGGGTATAAATAGGATGTATGTTGTGTTGTAGAGGGTATGCCCGGATTAGCCGGTGCACCAAGCAGTAGTTCATGTTTGATTTTATCTTCATGATGATGTTCTAATTTCATAGTTAGGGTTTAGATGAAACCTTTAATCTATTGCTAAGTTTCATTTAAGTTCTGATATTGGTCTTGTTGTGCTATAATGTTGTGGATAAATTATCTTGTGCACTTTACATTTTGCTCTCACAGTGCATGTCATGTATGCATTGTAGTTAGAACACCACTGTGTGATTGTGCTGCAGCTCATGCCTTAGTGATCATTTCCAATTCTCTGACTAATTGTGCTTTAGCTAGACAGTTAGTGCCTAGGATTGATATTTTAGCTGTGATAAGGATATCCCTTAGGATTGTTTACTCACCTAAGTAATTGATATGTGGTTAGTTGTTTTGTGAGAAGGGCAGCTAATACTAGGATTAGATAGTTATCTTAGTGATACTAAACCTTCCTCCTGAAACCACCCTTTGATGAGCAGCAGGCATAGAACCTCCACTGCCATCTAGTTAGTCAGTTGAGCCTAGAAGCTCACTGATATCTATACAAGGGACAAGAACATCATTGGGATTGAATTGACTTAGTATAGGTTAAGCGGTGGATTCGACTTCCCCAGCACCTTATCTATCTGCTTGTAGGTTACTCTTTGCTTTCGCTTTTGTTATTTCAGTCACTATCATCATCTTTTTCGTATCGACACAAACCCCCCCTTTTTTGGTTACTCTCAATTTGAATCAGTAGTAGTTAAAACCATAGATTCAACTACACACACCAAGTCCCTGAGGACAAACCCCTTCTTACTCCACCTATCTACAACAACCCTGTATACTTGCAGGTGTAGTTGTAGGTTCTTTTAAAACCACACCACAGCTACCTCAGTTTGTTGATTAGCTGGAACATATTTAAGATAAAATAATCTTTCACACTTACGGATCCAACATCGAGGATTATCACCATTAAACTTAGGAAAATCAATTTTTGGGGTTTTGAACTGAGAATCTTGTGGGATGTGGTTATTGTTGGAAGAACCCTGACTAGATTCAGGTGAAATTGGGTTCACATAAATATTGTTTTTAATACTGTTGGCTAGAGAATTTATTGAAGCAATAAGTGAGATTATCTCTTCAGATTGCTTTTTGGTAGCGGTTGTACGTTCCTGAGATTCTTTGATGTGAAGATCCGTGAGCTTCTGTATCATCGATGTCAGATCAACATCTTTAATGGTAGGACCTTTCATTGTAGATGATGAAGATAGATCGAATGGGTGATACCAATTGTTAAGTACCTACTGATATTGACAAGACTAATTGAAGCACTAGTAACAGAGAAGGACGATAGCTTGGGTAACTCTACACTCAAAGAGCGCAGCCTCAGTTTTCTTTTTCATTCATGATAAGAATAAATCTCAATACAACTTTCCTTAAGTACTGAAGAGTGAACCTTAAATCAAAACCCTACCTAATGAGAAAATAACACGTGTAGTAAACTATGCGTGTTTTACAAAGTAGAAATAACTGTGAAGAAATAGTAATAAATATTAACGGTTCACTAATGATTGCCTGATTAATATACTCGTCGTCATGCTGAGGGCAGCTGAAGGGTCGTAACAAATAACTCACAATGGCATGTTTTTGTGGAACCAACACCTTTGGAACATGAATTTTATGAGCATGAAGTGTTTCGTAAAGAACCAACCCAAGAGAGTAAACTAGCTCAACATATAAGCACTCCCAATACTCAGGTAAAGCTGCGAATAGGTTGAAAAATTGATTTTTTTCCCTTTGAATCCACCATTGTTGCTGCTGTAAAATCTCGGTATCAGCATGGTCAAAGTTTGAATACCATGTCGGAACCTTGATATCCCCCATTTTGAAACTAAAAGCGGCATAGTTTGCAACCAAAAGACTATGCCGGTACAGAAGTTAATTTTTACCTACCACGGAATATTTTATCGAATATGCTACCGACATTGGTTAAATCTAAGAACTGCATGAAAAACATTCAGGAAGCAGTGTCTTCCGAAGCTAAATACCCGCATGTAAAATGAATTAACTACCACGCCAGAACTGTGTACCGGCGTGGATCCATAGATAACGAGAATGTCGGAACTTTGTATTGGCGTTGTTCAGTTTTAACGTTACCATGCCGGTACCTACAAAAAAACATACAGGAAGGAGTGTTTTCCAAAGCTAAATACCGACATGGTATATTAAGTATGGGCCACGCCGGAACCTCCTACCGGCATGGTAACTTAGATTACGAGCATGCCAGAACCTGTATTTCCGGCATTTCTTTCAAATATATTGTTAATGCCGGAACTTCATACCGGCATAGTATTAAAATTTTCTTTTTTGGAACTAATTTATTTTCGTTTCGTTCGATCCTTAGGTTGTGACATATATTGATCCAACAAGTGCAAAACCGCTCGGTCAGGATACGTCAGAATACTATAAAATTCCTCCGGTATGTTACCAAATATTTCTTTTCACCTAGTATCTTGAATATTACCAATGGATTGCTTGTAATGAACCTTATAATCTCCCATTGTTGTCCTTATGTAGGGAATAAAATATCCAAAGGAAGCAATTGCTTGGGCTAAAGAGACTTCTCTTAAGAACATGTGTGTGTTGGTGAGGATCTTGAATATTACCAATGGATTGCTTGTAATGAACCTTATAATCTCCCATTGTTGTCCTTATGTAGGGAATAAAATATCCAAAGGAAGCAATTTCTTGGGCTAAAGAGACTGCTCTTAATAACATGTGTGTGTTGGTGAGGAATACCCAAGGTTCAAAAAGTTGTTTTGAGATGGTTTGAGAGAGAAGTGGGCAATACAAGGCGAAGAATAGCCACAAGCGAAGGGATTATGTATATCGAAAGAAGACTAATAGGGTATACAAGACTCGTACGATGAAGGATAATTGCCCCCTTTAAGCTTGTATTCCGTTTAAATGACAAGAACAATGAATGGGATTGTGAGGTTTCGTTCGGCCGTCATAACCACCGGGATCCGAAAGATTTTGTTGGTCACTCCCTAGTTGCAAAGCTAAAACCTCATTAAATGAGGATGTAAAGAGATTGACCAAAGCATTTATCAAACCGAGACAAATTCTCAGAGGCTTCAAGGAAAAGGATAACACGAACGTGTCTTCTCTAAGTATAATTTATAGCACAAGCAAGTATTAGAAGGGTGGAATGGGAATGGAGGAGCGTTATGCAAGAATTTGAGAAGATAGTTTGGGATTACAACTATACGCGTATCATTAAAAGAGGGTCGGACAACAAGCCCCTTCAAATATTCATTTCGCATCCTTTGCTTTCACAATTGGCTCATACGTGTTTTGGTGTTCTTATGATGGATCGCACCTACAAGACAAATAAATACAATATGCCGTTGTTGAACATTGTGGGGCACACATCGGACAAGGTAACATTCACATTGGCTTGGTGTTTAATGAAAAACGAGAGGGACTATAATTATCATTGGGCATTACGTCAATTGAAAATATTCTTCCGGTAAAATCAACTTCCGAGGGTCATCATAACCGATCAAGATGATGCATTAATGAATGCAATATCCGACGTCTTCCCGGATGCACAAAATTTCCTATGTACATACCATATACGTAATAATGTGATAAAAACTTGGCATGCCTTATTTGAACCCACAAAGGAGGTTCGTATTCCAAAATATCAAAACGGATCATTGATCCATGACCATAATATTTGGAGGACAAAAAATTGATAATACTTTTATCTAATGTTCACATACGGCTGAATCAGCCGCCGAAAAGAATGGAACCTTGCTTCGCTCTGCTGGATGCGAGAAAAGAATGGAACCTTGCCTCGCTCTACTAATGTTCACATACGGCTGAATCAGCCGCCGAAAATAATGGAACCTTGCGTGCATGGACAAACCGGTATAGACACTACGGGAATGAAGCAACTAGTATAGCGGAGGCCGCTCATGGGAGATTTAAAGATCTAATCCGGCCCGGCCAAGGAAACGTGGTTACGGTCACCGAGGAAATGGAACAATACTTTAAGAGTGATATCGATAGGATCAAGAAGGCCTTTGAGAAAATCTTAATGGAAAGGATGACTTCATATTTACCATATGTTAAGTTGATCCAAGGAATAGAGTTCAACGTCTCTCAATTGGCAATAAAACATATGATGAGACAAATGATATGGGAGATACACTACGGCAAACCAGGTGATGTGTGTATTTGTCCCGACATGTCTTCATTGGGGCTTCTGTGTCGTCATATGCTTGTGAAGTATGAAGAAGTGATACCTATTGAGGTTGTCGATCCGTTTTGGAAGCAACTATCTTTTGACCCTCCTCCTACAGAAGATCCCGGACAATCACCTTGGGATACAAACGAAGCAAAGGAATTCTATGAAGCTTACTCACGTGGAAACTCGGTTAGCCGGCAAGTCTTGTTGAGCCAACTAAGGTTAATTACACGCCCATGGATAGCTCAAAGTGAAGAGCCAACAAAGGGAGATCCTCCAGGTAGACCACAAACCAAAACGACAAGGAGAAAACAAAGGAAAGAGTTAAAAGAAATGAGTGAACGTGAAAATGAACTCCATGCAAGTAAGGTCAAGAACATAACCTTCCATGTAGTCTGCATCAACTTCATCACCATTTTCCGCAATCTCCCACTTACTAATATCTACCAAACGACGTGGTTTCCTTTCCGTCCAATGTGTTGGTTCAGGATTTGGATCATACTCCACATGCAACCTATTGGGAGTTGAAAAGCACCGAGAAAGGTCAATAACATAAACTTGAGGAGAGGTCGTCTCAAAAGGTGGTAATTGCTTATATCCAAGTTGCCACATCACACGTCGAGGATCAGCCATATCGTATCCCTTTGGGTGGAACAACGGCCCATGGTAAAATGCAACGTTACCAAACCTCAAAAGTTGGTGGTCTCCTCTAGCCTCCCTGTAAGGGTCAAACACAACATCTTTGGTATTCATCGCGTTCAGAGCCAATCTCATATCAATCTGTAAACGATTGTTATCGGGCTTCGGAATATTGTTGAACTTGTATCTCTTGGCTCTAGGCTCCTCGGGATCGTCAATGTGTGTGATCTTCAAGAAGGGGCAGTCCTTGAACAATGTTGGGAAGTGTTCATAAGTCACACATATACCAATGTGGAATGATACATATAAGAATCAATAAATTTTGTTTCTAAGTTCATGATAAGGGTACATGTGAACAATATACAAAAGAACATAAGTTTAAAAACAAAATTACCCGCAGTAGAGTGAAATTCCCGAAATTGGTTTTTTTTAGCCTTAGAGGCCCTTCTCATCTCCGTCATCAAATCCGTCATTACCACGGTGGCCCAAGAATAGTTATAGACATTTTCCAAAGGATCCAAGTACTTAAGGTAGTTTTCACTAACCCTGTTGCCACTAGTGCCAGGGAATACCTTAGTGCCCAAGATGTATAATAGGTACGCAGCGTCTGTATAAAGAATTTGCGCAAGGTCTCATCCATCCTCCAAACTTCTTTCCTTTATTTTTTAAAACTTCTTCTTAAGCAGCGTCAGCTTGAATGTCTTTGTCCGACTTCGACCATTCTAGGTCCGGAGACTTATTTCCTTCTGCAATTCATTTGCCGATAACATTCAAGCCTAGAATGTTCTGAGCATCTTCAGGGATGAAGGTCATCTCCCCAAAAGGGAAGTGCATGGTATCAGTTTCACCATGATACCTTTCGACGAAGTAATTGACAGTCACATAATCAGGCTTCACATAATTTACAACCAAAGCATATAGACCAGAATCCTTTACTATTAGTTGGACCTCTTCACATTCCTCAGACAAATTCCAACCATCTGCGGCTTGGTTTCGGCAAACACGCACAGCCTTCTTATGATCCTACAATTAGGAGACAATACAATTAAGAGATTTTACATAAATACACAACAATACATATGCACAAGATAAAAAAAATGCTTACATAGGTTTGATAGATAGTACGAGTCCACGAGTCCTTGTATCCAAATAGCGTTTTCGGTTCCGGAGCTTCACCCCAAATTCTACCACGAGCAAGGTCAGGTATCATGTCATCCTTATGAGGAAGGTGCGAACCTTTAACTTTTACTTTGACTATGCCTTTGGTCTTGCCTTGCGTTGGTTGTTGACTTGGCCCACCAACTTCGCTTTGGCTTGCTAATTGACTTGGATGAACCTCATAATCTTCCTCCTCACTTTCCTCTTCATCATGCTCATCGTCCTCAAATGTTCCAGTAGGTTCACAGATTACAGGTCGACTACGGTCACCACCACTCTCCCAAATTATCCCTCTTGTATCAGCCCCCAAACGCTTTTTGCGACCTTTGTTTTTCCCTCGAGGAGGCAGAGACTGAGGAGTATCAAGACCGTCCTTCCTTCTACTCTTAATGACAACATCTTTAGTTTTTCCTTTGTTAGCTTCCTTGGATTTTTTCCTATATCAAAAGATATACGAAATGAATACAAGACAACACAATTTCATTACAGCCTTAGTTGACGTCCTTTAAACCAATTGATTCCCTTAGTTGACGTCCTTTATAGCCTAAGAGTTGCTTCAACTCAATTGAATACTTTAAACCAATCTGCCTCCCACAGATAAGCATATATGTGTGATTTCCTTTTTGATCAATGGATCCAGGTGAGGCTGAAAATTGATAGCAATAGACAAAGTCTAGCTAACCTCAAATTCCGGACTTACGATTCCCGAAGAGCAGCCTAGATTATTATTCACCTCACAAGTATTAAACATGTGGAATCACAAAGTCTGAGACGAAGAGACTTTGCGATTTCTATCTATCTTGTTCGAGTGAGTAACTAAAAAATCCAACAAGATCAGGATACACGAACTATCAATATAAAAAATAGTTGAACCTGGATTCACGAATCCCGATAAAGTCTTTTTCGTCGCTAAACCCTAGAAGGGTTTGAATGAGTGGACGACTCTAGTTTACGACTATGACACACAAAAGTACTGTCGGGGTTCAAAGATCTCAGTTGCGAGATATACTTTCAAAGTATATGTTGCCTTAGCTTTGGAACCAAACAAACAATATTCACCATTAGATGAATCTTTGAAATGAGATTAACATACCAAGATATACAGTCTGGTTAGGATGAACCGTAACCGAACCGTGAACAAATGCATTGTTCATAAACGGTTAGCCGAAACTAGCCGATTGAACCATAAGCTTAATCATTTCATTTTCATTAGCACTTAAGACTTTAAGTTTGAATCACAACCATAGGTTATAATGTGATCAATCATGTCTATATAGTGTCTTCAAATATTTATTCAAATGCTAATTATCTCAAAAAAATAATTTTATGTGCATCTGAAAATATTCGAAAGGGCAAGTACGTGTACTCTTCTTTGTTCGTAACTAGTTTTGTCATGATACATGTACCGGGTATGTGTACCTTTAAGACAAAAACCTAGTTCAAGAACTCACTGAACTTTTCCGGTTTGCGTATTGGGTATGGATACCACACCGGTTACAGAACCAACAGTTTCTTTACGGTATGCATACCAAGTATGCATACCATTCCTGGTTCACGAGCAACAGACTTTTTGAGGTATGGATATCAAGTACGCGTACCTAGAGTTATTGTCGACTATAGCTACGCCGGTACGTGTACTGCGGCTCCGGACCTATGACAGTTCGCCCAGTATGTGAACTGGTATGCATACTTTCCTGTATCCAGATTTACAGTAGTTTTATATTTCTCTCTAATTCAATTAGAAACATTCCCAAATAATATCAATGACACATATCACTGTTCCAGACTATTTTCGAATGATAAACTTGAATCACGATTTAGATTATGAACAATAAATTGTTCTTAACCGAAATTCATCAAGTATGAACAAATTTTCATTAAGCTTAGTCATATATATTTCGAGAACTAATTACCAAGATAAACTTGACTCAAAATTCTTGATATGCTTGCAATAGTCTAATTAGTTATGCGACAATGTTTCATAGATGAAAAGATGAATATGACTTGAGAAATAGGTGGTTCAGTCTTCACTTACCTTTTGTTGAAGAAGTTCTCCAAAATCTTCGGTTGATATTCGACTTCAAACGGTAGAACGCAGTGATATCCGATTCTCAACTACATCTTTTATCCTAATCCGAGACTTAACTATTTGTAGAATAGAAATCAAGATATAGTTTTGATCAACTAAATTTGACAACAAGATTGATATAACAACACTTGTGAGTTCAACCAAGCAATGCTCTAACAGTTTGGAATGACCCATGGCTAACACATTCTCTAATTTATTTTAGCCAAGACACATATACTAGTATTTGGGTTGGAATTAAACGAGTCAGTGACTTAATGGACCGAAACATAAAACAATGGAATACATAGATCATAAAAGGACTATTCTCACCTTAAACTGCTGGAAAAATTCAGGACATATCAATTTCTGAAGTTCAAGAAGATGTCAAGGATAAAATGATATGGACAAAACACCCTAATGGCGAGTTCTCTACAAAGTCTTTTCAGAAGATGCTACATGATAAACGTGCCCTACTCCTCTCATTCTAATGATAAAAATTAGAAAAGGTTATGAAAGATTAAAGATATCCCTCTAAATATTATCCTCTTTGTGTGGAGGTCACTGCAAAATGATCCTGTAATCTCTACAAGATTGGTAAGTTCATAAATGAAATCAATAAAAATTAAAGGATGTACAATGCGGCTGGGGAAACAATGAAATATATGTTTCTATTTTCCCTGTAGCCAAAATGGTATTCTTTACTTCTCCTCTGAATTTCATGTCTGATTTAAACCTCAATCTTATGGTTAGGGATTGCGTTGCTGGTTGGCTTGTGAAAACAAGTGGGTGTTTGAATGGGGTGCTCGTACTCTCTGTGATATTTGGAAAACCATAAATGAAGCTACTTTAAATGACACGAAGCCAGTGTGAGAGGTATCATTCAAGAAGCTTGTTACTAGTGTAATTTCTATAATATAACTTCTGAAGAGGAGAGTATAATTGAAGACCATGTTTCTATTGATGACAACAAACAAATAACCGGTGATGATAATGAATGGCTCCCCCTGATGAGAAAATTATAAAAATAAATGTGGTTAGAGCCTTTGGTGAAGGTTTTCCTGCTTGTGCACTCGTTGCAAGAGACCATCTATCCGGGTCTGAAAGGGGGAGAATCTGAATCCTTCAAATGTCACATTCCCATCAAGACTGAAGCGAGAGATTTCGGTTTAGATCTTCATTTGAGGATAAAAAGAAGGCTTTGAATATTGTTAACATCCTCAACAAGAGTTTTATTAAAATCCCTTGGAGAAATAAACCTCAAATCTTGTTAAAGAGCTTGTGAAGAAAATTCCAAAAGTCGAGTTCAAGTTTGTTGGGAAGAGTGGTAACTCTGTTTCCCACACTCTTTCCAGTTATGCTACAAAAAACCCGATTTCGAGTTGGTGGTTACTTTCTCCTCCTTCGTGTATTTCTTTCATTTTCTGACTAACTCATTTTTTTTTCCCGTTTTGCTTTAGTGAAAAACAATTTTTAAAGAAAAAATTAAATATAAATACTAGGTTTCTTAAAGTTTTCACTCAACAATCTATTTCACAGCCTAAAAAAATTCACAGTATCCACCTGCTTAAGTGTAAATTAGTTTTTCTTTGACTATCGGGGAATGGAAGCAAGAGTATATGAACACGATATACGGTTCCTCAGATGTGCTAGCAGAGACCTTAGAGTAGTTCCTATGGAATGAATAAACTCCAAGTTTGTTCATTTTGCTCCCACTATGGAATGAACAAACATGAAAAATGGATGTTCAAATCAAAAAATTTGTTTCTTTGAACATTGAATCGGACCACCCAGTGCGCGCTTGAGGGAAGAACGCGCGTGCTTGCCAAAAACGCTGGCGTTCTAACCGAGAATGCTGGCGCTTGCTCTTCCAACGCGCGTGGTTCATTAGAACGCCATCGTTCATCCTAAAATCTCCAGCGTTTGACACAATGACGCCAACAGATGAATCTGGACGGCTGAAAAATCCTGTGATCCAACGGCTAAATTTTTTGAGTTTTATAAATACTCCTCATTCCAACTCCAAATTCACACATTCTACACATTCTTCAATCTCAAATCATCTACAAAAATGCCTCCCAGAGTTCGTGGTGTTAGATACACTCAACAAGAGGATTTAGCTATTTGCAGAGCCTACGTTTTTCAAACACAAGATGTTTCCGCTGATGTTGCTAACGGTAGGAATGTATCACAATCGACGTTCTGGGAGAAAGTTTTTGAAATGTTCGCTGCTGAAACGATGAACATCAATGGGCGTGATTGTCATGGATTGGGGCATCGTTTTAGTGTAATTAGTTGTAATGTATTGGAGTTCGTCAATCGACTAATGGAGAATCACAAAAATAATCTCAACGGTGAAGCCGAACATGAAGTGGAACCCAGAACTCTAGCGACGTGGCCAACATCTCACCGCGGTCGTCCTTTCGACTTCCATGCTTGTTTCAACATTCTTAAGGTGCTCATCAAATACGATCCCTACATCTCCCAAGGAATTCCACCACCTGCGCCACCCGCCGAGAATTGACGCCTATGTAGTAGTTGTTTTAATCTAATGTATTTCTTTTATTCTCATGTATGATGTGGTTGTTCAATGCAGTATGTTTTTATTTGAATTACCGACGCCTATTTAGTTTGTTGTTTATTTTGTGTTATTTACGATTGTCTAAAATCAAACATGTGGATATTTATAACAAGAAAATAGGCGTTGGTAATTCAAACGGGCGCTTAAAGGAAAGCCGCGCGCGGTGTTACTTCAAACGCCAATGGATAAATTTCCAACGGCTTGATTTTCTTTCTCGATCTATAAATTTCATTCTTTCCATCTCAAAATATCACATCTTCTTTTCCTTAAACTCTTAATCTCTCCCACTCTCTAGAAATGTCTGTTAGAAATTGTGGTCCCAAGTTTAGTGAAGAAGAGGATATAACTATATGCAAAGCATATTTTTTTCATAGGGTAATCACTGGTATGGGCTTTCAAGACACTTTGGATAATTGGGAGAACGTTTTTCAATGTTCGTCTCACTGACGGGAAACACAGGAAACCGAGATGCTCATCGATTGCGTGCTCGTTTTCAATCTATTAGTCTTGTAGTCCAGCCATTTCTTGCTCCGTTAATGGAAATTGATCGAGAAAATTTCGTCCGTATAACTGAAGATGAAGTGATCCAAACAACTCTTGATAATTGGAGGAAGCTCACGGTAAACCTTTTCGTTACGAAGCGTGTTTCAGAATTCTAAAAGATGGTCCATCTCAAGCACATCGTTACTGCACTCGAATGCCGCCCCCGATCTTTACAATGGAAGAAGATGTTACTCTTGTTCGATGTTGGTTACATCGTATTATGAGACCAATGAACAATGACCGTTTCTGGGAAAGAGTATTGGGACATTTTGTAGCATCGCGGAACGAAAGAGTAAGAAACACTAAGAGACTGGAATTAAGAATTGCATTCATCACTAAGGAAGTCAAACATTATACGGAAGTTTTGTGGATGATTCACCGTAGCTATTTTCGATTATCTAACGAAGAACTGGTGAATATATTACCTTTTTCCTCACTGATCAACTACATCATAAATATCTCAACTTGTTGTTTATGTTTTACAGAAAACCATCGCTCAGACCAAGTTTACTGAAGAAAGCGGAAAAGAGTTTAAGCATTTTGAATGTTATGAACTCTACAAAGAGAATGTCGCTGGATTTGATGTAGTTTGATGTTTTTGTTGTGGTTTATTAAAATGTAGTTTTATGTTATTTGCAAGTTTAAATTGTAATAAATTTCGCTTAATCTGAAGTGAAAATCTCTATTTCAAAATCTAAATATTTTCATTCATTGATGCCAATTCTTTTACAAGATATAAAGTTAGGCAATAATAAAACGTACTAAACAACTTCAATAAAAATTGAGTACAAGTTTTGGCCTCCTGTTTATCTTCCTTTGACGTATCTTCCATTCAACACGCTCTTTGACAGTTTCGCCTTTGTTTTTGAATTTTTTGTTGTTAACTTTCAAAACTGGAGCTCTTCTTTGCCTTTTAGCGGAACATTTTCTTGGAGCAACTTCAAAAACTTGCACTTCCCACTTATAATTTTCAATCTTTTTAAAACTCCCACATATCTTAGAAACATCAGCTTCAAGTTTTATACCAGCTGAAACAAATTTTCCAAGACTCACTTTACCTGCAACTAATATGACAACATCAACAAATCAAGATGCCATACCCACATCAATTATACGAGTTGACTTATTATGATCAAGAAAAGGTTATCATGTTCACCAAGGGACATGTTCCATGCCAACACTCATTTTCTTTGTTCCTCACTTTACAATTATGTATACTGTGCGATTCGTTTAGTTTGATACAAGTTATCACTTAGGACTCAAAATAGAACGCAACTCTCTTCTTGGCTTGGGCAGTGCCACTTATCAGACTCAAAATTGAATCCTGGGAATGGCCGGAATCCGGTCCTCGGCCGTTCTTACATGAGTATTGGGTTTGGACATCTTACTAGTTGAACACCGCCAAAAGGCCCATGAATAGCCCAGAGTATCAATAAACATACAAGGGGTTAGTCCTCGAGTGATTTCGGGGGGGTTGAGTGTATTTTAAATCTCAGGGATTTTGAGAGAGTTTGAGAGAGTGTAGGGAGTTTGAGAGAGTTTTGTGTTTTTGAGTTCAGGGAGTTTGGGGGAGTGTAGGGAGTTTGAGAGAGTTTATTAGAGGGAGTTTGGGGGAGTTTGAGAGAGTTCACTCGTAACTCATTCTCTTTTAAGAAACAATAAACTCTTATTTGCAAATAACATTAATCTTTAATCAAAAGAAAAAAATAAATGAAAATGATCATATCTCTGTATCAATAGTATGTTATTTTGTGCAACGAGATAATTTTTTTCCCTTCAATTTAACGGTCTCCATACAATTCTAACTCCCTTTTTTCACGAACATTTTCCCACATATCATCCGCTATACTCTTTCTCCATGCATTAGCTTCTTGACGTTGTTGTTCTTGAGTTTGTTGTGTCAAAATTTCATCGTCATTTACAAGCATTGATGGATGGCTATCTTCCTCTTCCTCTTCCTCGACCGGAAACTCATCTGAACGACATTCTTTTCGTAAGAAGTTGTGTAGGCCTGCACAAGCTATCATTATCTCCGCTTGCACCTGATACGGAAATGGAGGTTGAGACTTAAAGATCAAGAGACGAGACTTCACAACACCGAACAATCTTTCAACTACATTCCTCAAAGAAGCATGACGCATGTTAAATAATTCTTCAGCCTTTTTCGCATGATTACCCGTACTAGAAAATTCTTTCAAATGATAACGTTGGCCACGAAATGGTGTTAAACAATATCGTCGGTTTTCAAACCCACCATGCAAAGTAGCAAGCCAATTAATGCATAATGAAATAACAAATTATGAAGATAGCTGTAAAGGAATTCTGTTTCACCGAAACACAGTTTCAGATTGTCCAATCTATGCAGTACTAATACTTACCTGATCCTCTTGAAATTTTTACGGTACACTTACAACTCAATATTCCACAACACACTCAAAAATCATAGTATTCTAACGGTTCATTAAAAAGATACATTACTCAGAACCCGACTACTTTCAATACGTGCATACAAAATTCAGTTCCGGATTTCTCACACTTTGGTGTACCTAAAGTGATCACAACTTCATGAAATTTCTACAGTAGGAAACCTTCATATATACAAATATCATACTAAAATTTCAGCTTTGTCCGATAAGCGTAGAATGAAATAAATAGGAATCAGTCCCCTATTCGGGATTTAAACTCAGAAGACCATAGTCATATGTTGTGCAAGCTTTTCAGTAGCAAACGTGACCTGATCCGCGTGAAACTTTTACTGTACTTCTATAACAAGGTAAACTACGACATACTCAAATTTCATCATATTCCAACGGTTGAATTTAAAGATATCATTATAACAAAAGCACCGTATGAATTGGCTAAAACACGCCAATACGGAATGAAGTACGCCACTGTATTGAACTTTGGCATATAGAATAGAAGATAAGTATATGTCTAAATAAGATGACTTAACAAGTTATAGTGATTCTCAATGACACCCATGCAAAGTAGCAAGCTAATTAATGCATGATGACATAACAAATTATGAAGATAGCTGTAAAGGAATTCTGTTTCACCGAAATACAGTTTCAGATTGTCCAATCTTTGCACTACTAATACTTACCTGATCCTCTTTAAATTTTTATGGTACACTTACAAATCAATATTCCACAACACACTCAAAAATCATAGCTTTCCAACGGTTCATTAAAAAGATACATTACTCAGAACCCGATTATTTTCAATACGTGCATACAGAATTCAGTTCCGGATTTCTCACACTTTGGTGTACCTAAAGTGATCACAACTTCATGAAATTTCTAAAGTAGTTAACCTTCATATATACAAACATCATAATAAAATTTCAGCTTTGTCCGATAAGCGGAGAATGAGATAAATAGGAATCAGTCCCCTATTCGAGATTTAAACTCAGCAGACCATAGTCATATATTGTGCAAGCTTTTCAGTAGCAAACGTGACCTGATCCGCGTGAAAATTTTACTGTACTTATATAACAAGGTAAACTACGACATACTAAAATTGCATCATATTCCAACGGTTGAATTTAAAGATATCATTATAACAAATGCACCGTATGAATTGGCTAAAACACGCCAATACGGAATGAAGTACGCCACTGTATTGAACTTTGGCATATAGAATAGAAGAGAAGTATGTGTCTAAATAAGATAACTCAACAAGTGATAGTTATTCCCAATGAAACCCATGCAAAGTAGCAATCTAATTAATGCATGATGACATAACAAATTATGAAGATAGCTGTAAAGGAATTTTGTTTCACCGAAACACAGTTTCAGATTGTCCAATCTTTGCACTACTAATACTTACCTGATCCTCTGTAAATTTTTACGGTACACTTACAACTCAATATTCCACAACACACTCAAAAATCATAGCATTCCAACGGTTCATTAAAAAGATACATTACTCAGAACCCGACTACTTTCAATACGTGCATACAGAATTCAGTTCCGAATTTCTCACACTTTGGTGTACCTAAAGTGATCACAACTTCATGAAATTTCTACAGTAGGTAACCTTCATATATACAAACATCATACTAAAATTTCAGCTTTGTCCGAGAAGCGGAGAATGAGATAAATAGGAATCAGTCCCCTATTCGGGATTTAAACTCAGCAGACCATAGTCATATATTGTGCAAGCTTTGCAGTAGCAAACATGACCTGATCCGCGTGAAAATTTTACTGTACTTCTATAACAAGGTAAACTACGACATACTCAAATTTCACCATATTCCAACGGTTGAATTTAAAGATATCATTATAATCAAATCATGCAATTTCTTACCAAGATCTTTTGAACCACAAATTAGGGTTTTGACAGAGAGAGAGTACCCACAAAAAAAAAACTATACACACAATCAAAATAAACAGTCATGGAGATCAAAGATATGAAAAACAATCAAAATAGTACACAAATCAAACTATTATAAACAATCATGGAGATCAAAGAAAAAAAAAACATACCTGGAAAAAAAACGTTTCCAGGGGGTTAGTCCACGAGTGAGTTGGAGGGAGTTTAATGTATTTTGAATCTTGGGGATTTGGAGGGAGTGTAAGAGAGTATAGGGAGTTTGAGAGAGTTTGTTGTGTTGAGTGTAGGGAGTTTGAGAGACTCTCCCAAAATCTCTACTTTTTTTGAGAGATTTGGAGTGAGGCAAAAATACACTATAAACTCCCTAGAACTCCCCAGAACTCCCAAAAAAAAACAAACTCCCTATCATTCTAATTTTTACCACTAACAGGGAGTTTAAGAGTTTATTTCAAACTCCCCCACGACTAACGGGGTTTTCTAGGGAGTTGGGGAGACTCTTCTAAACTCTCCCACGACTAACGGGAATTTTGAGAGACTCACTCGAACTCCCTCACGACTAACGGGAAAAAACACAACTACACCCAACTCCCCCAACTCCCTTGAGGACTAATACCATGTTCCTCTTCTTTCTCCTATGGTTTTCTATGCAACAAACTCCTTCCCAAATCTCTACTTTTTTAAGAGATTTGTTGTGAGACCAAAATACACTAAAAACTCCTTCGAACTCCCCAAAGCAACCAACTCCCTAGTATTGTAGGGTTTTATGACTAAAATGGAGTTCAAGAGTTTTTATTAAACTCCTCAGCGACTAACAAGTGTTTTCTAGAGAGTTTAGGAGACTCCTCTAAACTCCCCCACGACTAACGGAGATTTGGAGAGACTCCCTCAAACTCCCTCGGGATTAACAGGAGAAAACCTAAATACATTAAAATCTCTCGAACTCTCCCACGACTAACCCCTGATAGCTTGAACAAAGGGAAAACCAAGTTTATAAAACAATCCATCAGTGCAGCTGTTTTTCCCCCAAATACCATTAACAGCGACCGGAAAAAAGATGGAGGTAACATTTTCGGTGTCATGGATCTTCACTTCCGTTTAATTCAACATGTCTAGATCTGTATTTGACTATACTGTTGTTGTTTATGCAGAGAATTGAAGGTATGTTAGGCCCTGAAGACAACAAATCAAGAACATTGTAAGTTTTCGTTAAAACCTAATTCAGACCATTCTGTAGTATTTTGAGTCATGAGGTTTGATTTGTGGAAGTTTTTTGAAAGGTAGGGTTAGGGTAAGTATTCTGACTGTTACTCGAATCGATGGGTATTAGGGCATTTTTTTTTTTTTTTGAATCTGGGTTTTGGTTTAGGGGTTTTGTTATGGTTGAATAATTTGATGTGTGGGGTTATGATAGAAGATGTTTTTTTTGTGCAGGAGCCCTTATGTGACTGGAACATCTGTGCTAGGTATTAAGTACAGAGATGGAGTTCTCATGGCTGCTGATATGGGAGGTCAGTTGTGAAACTTGTTCTTCTGATCTTGTTCAGTAGATTGTTGTTTATATTAGTAGTTGTTGATGGTTTACTAGCTCTATGAAAGCGAGTTACAATTATCAACCAGGGGAGTTGATTGTTCACTAGTTTGATTCGACTAAGAAGTAGGCTGTCTACTCTAGAGCTATTATGGCTGTATAACTCTTCCGTTATATAAAGTCTTTTATGTTTTAGAGTACTTTTTTGATAGTAAGAAGCTGAATTGTGAACATTCAATTTCTACATATATTTCCTTTATACAACTAGGATTTGTAAGTTGAAGTTTTGGATGGGTTGTCTGCTATACGGATGAAGTTCTGCGTACTTATGTTCTGATACTCTCTATAACTAGGCTGTTTGAAAGGTCAATGTGTTGGATTGAATTATATTATGAGGTTCTTCTAGTATATTGATAGGAATCGGCCACAACAACAACGTGACTAGTCAAAGTTAGCACAACATTGTTTGTGTCTGTGAGTTAAAGTGCCTAGTTACTGTTTTGGGTTACTTCCTTTTAACTGTCCCAGTCATAATAAGTTTTGTCTTTGAGTGATAAGGTGAACAGTTAAATACCAATTAGGGTATTGGTATGGGGTTATCGAAAAATATATCAATTTTGTTCCTATTTTTGGTCGTTCTGCGCCTCTAGGAGGTTGTATATGGATGCCAGGTAGCTTATTTCATATACATGAGTTTGGTTATGGCAGAATTTTGTTCACGTGGTTGAATATATATGGGATCTAATTGATTTTACTATTTTTCGGAATTTTATAGTCTACTCTCTTGATTCTGCCTTCAAGTCCTAGCCAGTGAAGTCACAATGTTTGTTATTACTTCATTGGCTGTTAGGACTGCTTTCTGTGCATCCGAAGTTATGTTAGTCTGCAGTAGCTAAAAAATATTGATCTATTGAATTTTTTGATGGAATTTGGCAGGTTCATATGGTTCAACTCTGCGGTACAAGAATGTGGAACGAGTTAAACCAGTTGGAAAACATACTCTTGTCGGTGCCAGTGGAGAAATAAGTGATTTCCAGGAGATCATGCGTTATCTTGATGAACTTATGTAAGACCGTCTTTTTTAGATAAGTATACATGCATTTCTAGTCATGTTATGTTGTATTATTACGACTGTTTCGAATCATTTGGAATTATGTTAATCTACTACAACAGGGAAATTATCGGTTTTAGAATCTTTCGATGGAAATTGACAGGTTCATAGGGATCTCCTGGAATCACTGGTCTCACCACTTGCACCAGCAAGACTATGTTTTTCTTTACTGAAGAGATCAGTGACTTTCAGTTGATCGTGCATTATCTTAACGAACTTACATAACTGTCTCCATTTCAAAGTACATGCTTGATTCACCTTTTAAAGGGCAGTGGGATGTAGTATTTTGACTCATAATCTGTGCTTTTTGATGATTTTCAGCTTGTACGACAACATGTGGGACGATGACAATTCTTTGGGCCCAAAAGAGATTCACAACTATTTAACTCGGGTGATGTATAATAGGCGTAACAAGTTTGATCCACTTTGGAACTCACTTGTCGTTGGTGGAGTAAAAAATGGCAAGAAATATCTTGGCACGGTAATGCAACACACCATACATCTGTTTATTGCTCTAAAGTCCATGTCTCGAGATTTCTTGTACTTCTATTTTTGGTTTTCTGATCATTAGTTTCATCTATGTCTTCCTGTGGGCTTGATAAGCATGGATTCTTGTTAATGTTTTGCAGGTCAGTATGCTAGGAGTGCATTTTGAAGATGATCACATAGCAACCGGCTTTGGGAATCATCTGGCCCGGCCAATCCTCCGTGCTGAACATAGTAATGACATGAGCTTTGAAGATGCTGTTAAGTTGCTGGAGAAGTGCATGCTCGTACTTCTTTATCGTGATAGATCTGCAATCAACAAGCTTCAGGTACGTTCTTAATCTTGAAACGTATCAGGATGTCTCTGATTTTCTCGAACTAGCTGAAAGTTTCGTCAGAACAACCTTTTAAAACTGCATTTAAGTTGTTGTAATCCATATAAAACATGCGCCATCACGTTGTTCATCTGAATTTGGGTTGTTGATCTTTTTGTCTGACTTAAAATGTGGTCAGCAGTTCGAAATCAATTTTACAAATTGCTTACTACTTTTATATGAACGAATAACTTAGTTAGTGACATGTTTGATTTTGAAATTGCAGATCTCGAATATTACTGAAGAAGGGGTTACAATTTCACAGCCTTACTCTCTGAAAACTTTCTGGGGTTTGTCGGCTTTCAAAGATCCAACCAAGGGTGCCCAAGGTTCATGGTAGTGACATTGTCCTTTAATGTCTTGACATGTATTAAAAGTTGACCTTTGTTGAACTAGAGATGATAAGTTGCTTTGCTTATGACTTGGCCCCTTTCCTTCCATTTTATCGAATTCATTGGGTTATCTGCTTAAAACGCAAACTGATTTTATGCTTCATTCCTTACTTCTTGGTTTGTTTTTATTAATCTTTTTTTTTATGCAACTGGCAATGTATTTAGACAAAAGTAGCTAAACCACCAAGATGGTGAATAGCCAACAACTACAACTACAGAGAGTGTGCTCAATTGTAGTAGAGACACATAAAACCGAAACTTGTTGTGAAAACCACTACTACAACGGACATTGAACACCCTCCCAATCTTAATTATAAGTTTCCACAAAAAAAAATTAGTGTTAAGCTTAGCTGTCAAGTTAAAATAATTTTATCAAAATTGGGCACCGGCCAAGCGAAAATGCTATTCACCTCCCTATTCTCAACCTCCCTACTATGCTCCCTCACCACACATCCAAGATTTGAATCACATTCAGGTATATATGGGATTTATCATTTTCCATATTCAGGTACAAATGGGGTTCACCATTTCTCAGATATGGGGTTTAGATCGGAGGTAGCATAGTTGGGAGGTGAATAGCACCACCGCCGACCAAGTCACGTGGTGATGAGACCACGACTACTCGAGTCTTATCACAGCAATTAGCTGCCTTTCCTAAATTACCCCCACTTGAGCTGTTTTATATATTGGACCAAGAAGATTTTGAGCTTTTTGTCAAAACCCTTTTATTAAGAATCTTCTTCTTCTCCGTCTCTTTGTTTATACTCTTCTTTCTTGAAATCGAATCAATGGCCCCAATCAAAGTTGGTGATGTTATCCCTGACGGAACTTTAGGTCACTTCGACTCTGAGGATCAACTCCAGCAACTTTCAATTCACTCACTTGCTTCCGGTAAAAAGGTTATCATCTTTGGTGTCCCCGGTGCTTTTACCCCTACTTGCAGGTATAAATCCTATGTTTCGCTTGATTTTAATTTTATTTTCAGGTTAGGGTAAAATCTTAGAGTAATTTTGATTCATGTGCATTTTATGGTCATCAAAGGATTGATGTGAGTGATTTATTCAGATAGAAGTTAGAATGTACAGTTCAATTTGATTTTCGAATTAATTAGTTGGTTTTCAATTATTAACCTCTTAGCATCAGTCCATTGGAGACTGACGCCTTGATCTAGGGCTTGAAGATGAGATGTAATATCTTGTGATATTTTCTAATTAAGCTATGGCTTATTCTCTTGTATATTATTGTTAAACATCTTTGTATGAATTCGCTTTAATGTCAAGCTTTGATTTACTTTCTTGATTTCTCTCACACCATAAAAATCTTAAAAATGGAAGAATACCCTTTGGATCACGTGATGTGCTGCTCGCATCACCCTGAGGAATTGAGCCTGGTGCAAGGCGCTCTAGCTGTGAATGGCACACCTGCGCTCGCCTTTGACAGCATAAAGTAGTAGTGGTGTATGCATTAGCATGAGTACTTAAGTGATTACTTAGAACAGGTGTCAGGAGTGTATGTTCCTGGAGTAGTTATAGGCTATCATCTTAAGTTTTAAACTGTAGATCCACATTTGTTGCTTATGACCCACTTGTCTTCCCGTTTATTTGAATCCTTGTGAATGCTAGCTTCTTTGCCCATGATGGTGCCTCGAACACAGCTATGCTGATGGTGCCTCGAACACAGCTATGCCCTCAGCTTGACTAACGTCTCTGACATTGATAGGGTATGACGTGATGTCAAAGAATTTGCCTGCGGATCATAGATTAATGCAATCTCAGCAAATATTAGGTAAGGATCACATAGAAAGCATTAACATAGAAAGCAAATATTAAATAAAGCATTAACATTATGGTTCTGTGCTTGAAAAGTGGATATTAGGATGTGTTGCTTATCCCCTTTTAGTAAAGGGAGCCCTTGAACGCGGTTTCAGTGCATCTTTAAATGAAAGGCAGAAACACCCATTTATTGTTACTTGTTTAGTGTTTTTATCGTTATATTTATTGATTTTTTATTTGGAACAAGAGTAAGGTGCTAAGGGTCTAAGGTAGTATGGAAATTTTATCCTTTTCTCTTCCTTTTCGTTTAATACTTGCAGCATGCAGCATGTACCCAGTTTCATTACCAACGCTGAACAATTAAAGTCGAAGGGTGTTGCTGAAATTTTGCTTGTTAGTGGTAATGTTTCTCAATATCTCTTCCGTTTTACTATTTGCGATACTTTTATCTGCCGCCTTAGTTTTAAGTTTCTGATATTATATATTTGAATGGGTATACTCATCTGGTCTTTATTGTCATAATTTTGTATGGTTGTTGCAGTCAACGACCCATTCGTGATGAAGGCATGGGCAAAGACATACACTGAGAACAAGCACGTTAAGTTCCTAGCAGATGGATCAGCAGCCTACACTCACGCTCTAGGTCTCGAACTTGACCTTGGTGAAAAGGGGCTTGGAATTCGTTCTCGCAGATTTGCCCTGTTAGTTGATGATCTGAAAGTCAAAGCTGCAAACATCGAAGAAGGTGGAGCATTCACTGTTAGTGGTGCAGATGAAATCCTTAAGGCCCTCTGAACTCCTATTTGTAATAAGCAGCTATCACTTCTCTAGACACTCCATTTAAGTCCGGTTGCTTAACGAATGAACTTTCTTTTCAAGTGTGGAAGAAATTAAATAATATGCTGCTTATTTTGAAGAATAACCATCAAATACTTTTGTGCCCACACACCAATTGTAGATCTGTATCTTCACCTTGTCAATGATCAGTTGCAGTCCATTATATGTTCCATTAAAATGCCTACCATTTCTTTCCATCCAAACTGTCCACCAGATAGCAAACGGGGTTAAATTCCTAATCTTTCTTCTAATGGAGAGGTTATTTCCATTCCCACAAAGTCTGTCTTACTGAACCTTGAAACACCCACTGCAAATTATAACCTTTCAAAAAGTGATTCCAGACAGCAGTTGTAGTTTCACAATGAAGGAAAATGTGTTGGTTAGACACCCTTTCACCTGAAAAGAATTCCTCAAAGTATCCATTGTTGGAGCTGCATTGTAACACAATATCCAAACAAAGAAAATCACTTTTTGAGGTATCTTAGGGTTCCATAGATTTTTGTGAGGAAAAGAAATTAAACCATCATTCTCAAAGAGACATATAACATCCTGCAACAGAAAAGTTGTCACCATACTGCCATATAACCTTGTGTCTAAGCTAATTGTCTCATTATAATCTTGTCAAGAAATCTTATAGGGACAAAACCTAATCGAAGTGTGCGAGTAAATTTAGGACAGAGCTAGACATGCATAAAACCTTGACGAGGAATAAGAGTATAACGTGATGGTCCAGTTAATTTACCTCTTAATCTCTTATAATGAAGCTCCCCCTAATAAGTACTTCAGTCAAATCTTAGCTTACAATCTTTGAGTCGTGACTTCCTGAATTCAATGAGCAAATTTCTTTAGCTTGCAATCTTTGAGTCGAGACTTCCCAAATTCAATGAGCAAATTTCTTGAATGCGAAATATTGTTGTGCTTTCGTGATGAAAATTGCTAGTATATGAAGTCTTATTTTGTGTCAGTCTTCTAATAGTAGTGTCCTTGAGTCCTTATGCTTCTTTAAATACATAGAAGATTTGTGTGTCAGATTGCTAGCTTCTCGGAGATGATTTACAGAGGTAGTTGATATAGTTTCTTCAATAAAGAGTCAAGATGAAAATACATTAGTGAAAAAACTATATATTGATTATGTGGTTCAAAAAAAATTCAAAGCCCTAGGAGTTGGTTATGTTGATTTGGTCTAATAAAATGACCTAGTTAATGGTGGGAATATACCAACCCCAAATGACCATCATGTTAAATTAAATTGCCTCACCAAAACCTTGCTAGTAAAGCTCAATGTGACAAAATCTGGACGAATGAATAAGAGCACAATGTCAATATTTTGAAATTAAAAGTCAGTGAGATGCTGCATCGTTAAAACCTTGTCAAGAAAACCACACGGAACAAAACCTAAAACGGCGGGAACATAGTACAACTGTTGACGTAAATATAAATGTTAACTCAACTATATGAGTACTTACTATAGGGAAGAAGCACCAAAGTCATAACTCTAGTCCATATTATAGACAAGTTTTATTCAAACATAATGTTTAAACTGCATATTTTAAGAAAAATATATTTATCTTCCTAACGCGTGAATTTTTGTGTTTTTAAGGACTCCTCAAAAGACCTGTAAAATTGATATCATCAATTAATTGAAATTTTGATTTTTATCAATTTTAAAAAAATATGAGCCGATGTCACTGTACTACAGTGGTAAAGTTACTGGGTGATGAAACCAGTGACATGAGTTTGAAACTCGCCAGCACCAAGTTCTTTACCGATAATTTTTTTTTGTTAAATATGACATAGTCGAGCGAAGTAACTGCCTAAATATAATTTGAATCCTCCAAGGATTACAAATAAGAATATATTCTTCGACAACATAAGAGTCCTTAAAGGACTACCCCGCCAAATGCATCATATAAAATTATTGAACCAATCATAGGGTCTAAACAAAACTAAATCCCTCAAATCTTTTTTACAATAAACATATTCCTCATATAACGCATTATGGCTACAACAACCTGTAGTTAATAGGCTTGGCATTTTTAAGGCGTTACGTCTTAGATCCAGAATTGCGTCAATCGAGAGACTAATGCAACCTAATTTGGATTGCATGCCAATCAATCACATAAGTCGATATTCCTCTGCAGAGAGGTTCACAGACACCATTATTTATTTCAGTAGCTACTGTAAATGAATATTAGACGGTCATTAGTTTACAACGATCTCACATAATTCTCCAGTGTATGTATATTTTGAAAAATTCAAAATTTATTGATACCAGTGCCAACAGGCGTTATAGTCCCCCCATCTTCAAATGAGGAGATATTAATTTAGAATGCGAATTATATTATGATAGACCATATAATAGCACTGTCTGTAGGATGTAATAAAAAGCTAAATGCTTGCTAGATGTGGTTGGGTTATCCTCTTCAAGAGGCAAAAGCTTAATAAAAGCAAAAAGAGACATTTCAAGCCTATTCAATTGACAACCTTTTTTTTCTATTTAATCATGGTGGGAAAAAAATTATATAACTTTTAAGTTAATTAACACTGACCTCTCGTAGTGTGTACTCCTTCCCTGATTATGGCGGAAATATTTTCATCTCATATACGAAGAAAAAATTCGTAAATTATTATCCGATTAATTCAAGAACATATACTCATAATAATATCTGGATTTTAGTAACACCAGGTTGGACAACAAATACTGACTTCAAGAGCCATAGAAAACTATGTCATTCACTATGAACAATTTACAGTCTACTTGACATACAAATTTAACATCATATGTGTATTTTATTTGTTACAGCCAAAAACATATAAAATATGCAAATAGTTCTCTAGAAAAATAAAAAACGTGACCTATTGTGCCAATGAGATAATCATTCACCGTAGAATGAAATTATAGACACTTTCTGTATCAAAATAAATTGATTTAAATATCAATTTAGTCACTAATAATACAGGCTAACAAGCCGGGTGCGCCCTTTGATCTTTTGAGTCCTGCCGCATCCCAACTACAAGTGGAAAGATCTCAGTTTTGAAGATTATTACCATCAGGGAAAATCAAATTTTCTAAATATCCCTCAGTTCCTCTTTTTATTGGTACTTGAAAATGTTTCTACCATAATAATGATATCTCATTTTGATATCGATAGAGAAATAATTTCAATTGGCAGAGATAAAATTATCATGAAAAATCTAGACTATTTAATGATTATTGGTGCTATCGATTTGATAGATTTTACGAGATATATCTAAAAATAAATTCTTGATAATTAGAATCTAGTCAAATCAACAAATATATCTAAAGAAATATATAATTTACAAGTTAAACTAACAATATAAATAAGTGTATGTTACTGTATGATCTCATGTAAAGCTAACATATAAAATATAAAACCCCATAAAAAGAAGTTAGGGTAAATATCAGAAAAACAAGAAAAATAAATTCATAAGGATAAAAATATTGATTATTATCTGCAACTTGGTGCCTGAAACTACGTGTTATGACGTACTGAGAAATATAAGAAGACATAAAAGTAGAGGGGAAGAGAAAAGAGAGTTCCATTCATATGTGTGTAATTGACAAACACTAAGGCCTCTATTTAAAGGGAATTCCGATAATGAACGAGATTTATCATATATATTCTTAACATGATTACACGTTTATAAAAAAAAAACACAATAAGTTAGAAAAACAGTTAAAATTTTTAAGGTAAGAAAGGGAAACACAATAAAAAGTACATCCACTCTGAGATATCCTAATAAGAAAAGTATCTCCACACTAAAGCAAATGAAAATACCATAAGAGGTATACATTGGGACTTTTGTCTTGTTTATCTTCTAAAACGTCAGTGTTATGATGTGGACGCTACTATTTTTCATGTCGGTATCTCATACTCTTCTGTGTTTAAAGTTTTAATATGTGTAAGATGAACATATAAGGGAAGAACAAGTGCATGTGTATCTTTTGCTTTTCCAATAACTAGAAACAGTCTAAACTAATTGTAACAACCAAATACCAAATGCAGGTCGATGTTTTTTTTCGGGAACAAAAGAGTTTTTCCGGGAGCCTGATCTAATAAAATTCTCTAAACTAGAATAATATTTTTTATTATTATTATAGTGAAACTACCAAATGTATAAGTAAGAATAAGAAAGACGAACTATCATAACTATACTTAAGCTTTTCTATTTTTCTAAAATGCTGGCAAAAGTCATTTTCTACATTGAACTTTGCACATTATTGAATGATGACAACCGCATCTCACCATGCACCCGAAACCATTGTACCTTCTGAGTTTTTTAACGTGAACATTTGGAGATATAACAAGAATGAGTTTTCAACAATTGTACTATTCTATGCTTCAAGGAAAAAAAAGTACTATACTGAATTTTTAACATGAAAAATTTGAGAAATAAAAAGAATGAATAATGAAATTCCGGAGAAATGAAACTACCAAGCTAGCTTTGGGTACTAGAAAAAAATCAGACAATATGAAAGAATAAAATTGACAGTTGCAATTAATGCGTTGTGCCAAATTAATTACATCTCCAATGCCGATACTAGTCATTATCTCCAATGACTCTTACCATCTCTCATGACTGTTGTCAAGACCTTGTCCCTTAGCTCAGCAACCTTTTATCCTGAAATACAAGATAAATTAATTATTCTTTGAAGCATCTATAATGCATTACTACTTACTCATACCCTACTTTGTATCTGTCATACGTACATCCAAACAAAATCTAAACATATGTTTTGATTATACGATCAAAATCTAATTAAAGGTTCTCATATAAATCTGTATCAGTCGATGAGCCACCATAGTTTATCTGTAATATCTGAATGTCATTTGCAACTACTTCATGGTCAGGATAGGAACCACTTTCCTGACATTTGATGGCAATTTGATTAGATATATTTTTTTCAGTTAACAATCTTTAGTTATGATAGAAAACTTACTCAAGTAAAAGTAAGTAGAACTTTTCAAATTTGACTTTGTATCTGTATAGGTCGTCCTCAATATATATAAGGAGTTAGGCCCGTTAGTATCTTCACTAAAGAGAAGAATCTCTCAAAGACATATGACACATTATATGATGAAGAGTTTTGAAAAGTCAAGATGAGGTCAGTGTTTGTTTACTAAGAATATATAAGACACAACCAAAGAATCTATCTAAGAGAATATAAATGAGTACACTCTTTATACTAAAATCAATCGTAGCCAGAAACATCTTGCAAATTATAGACAGATGGGTTTTAATTGAAAGTTATAAGGGGTTAGATACTAAAAGGATATATTCAAATTATAAATAAATCCTCTAACTAAAAGCCAACATATAATATATTTGAATCACTAGGGTCGTCCTCAGTGGGTAAGCAGGGAAAGGTTCAAGCAACAAGGACAAAGGTGAAACACATTCCTTGCTTCACGTCTAGGTTCACTTACAAAAAAAATAAAAACATTAGTAATAGTAGAGAATTATTTAGAGTGTGGGGACAAAATATAAAAGTTTCTTATTATTTGGTGAAACACACTTTTATAATTAGTTAATACTAATCCACAAAATAAAAATGCATTTACATAATATGCGTATGCTATTTAGTTTTTCCACGCATTAATATTTTTATGATATCGAGTTTTAAATCATAAATATTCTGTTTTTTTTAAATGATACATTTACTTGGAAATATTCATATGTGAAAAGAATAATAAATCATAGAATAAATTCACATAAATAAACAAAAATCTAAGCACGCCATTTTTTTCAAAAGCTTGAAAGTGACAAAATCCGTAAAGATATGAACAAATTTTGGTTTTTGCAAATTTTGAAGCACTATCAAGATCTCAAACATGGCATTGATAAAAAAAAAAACACCGAAAAAGAAGAATAAACCAAAACAAATATAACCCAAAGAAGCCACTAATAATTTCAAAGATTTTTTGGAATTGAAATAACCTCTTTAAATCAGTCTTAACATAAATTCGTCTTAACATAAAATCAGTGCCATGTTTAAATCCTACATAACCTTGTTAAGAGTAAAATACCACAAAATTCCATATATTTCTTACTCCTTCGCAACTTTTTCAGATATTTTATTTCAAGCTGCTTTGCATCTGTTACTCGTTGGGACTTAATGACGAGGAGGAGCACGAGCACCTAAATCACAACAAAAAGCACACACAGAAGATGACTATATTCAGCAGACATCCCTGTAAACAGGCATGAATCAAGAGAAAAAATGAGGGAGAAAATAAATTCTTATGAACTTACCAATCAGTTTAGAGAGCCTGTGTTGCTCAGTGCTAAATGCTTTATAGTAAGGTTTGAAAATTGTGCGGACATGACGATAAAGCTCATCTGGTGAATGTATTCTGCCGGATGAACCAATAACATTATCGAAAACCGTCAAAAGATAATTGGCTTATTTTGAAAATGGGGGTAAATACTAATTAAAAGAAGTTTAATTTGTAAAATCAAATTTAAAATTTGTAATAAGTGTAAACAAATATTCCCTCGAATTATTGTTGTTAAGGTTTGTGCAAAACAAAACAAATTATGGGGATTTTTTTTTTGTTCGCTTTGGGGAAAGAGATTCTTACGACCAGTCCATAAATCACTGTGTTAATTTATTTTCAGTATAGCCAACCAATTCGGATATTTCAGAGGAAATGGTTCAAAAGTAAAGGTAGATTCCTGAAAATTCAAAAGATAAATTTAAAGGTCAATGCTAAGGTAATATTTGAATAGAAAATTCGTGGTAGCGTGAGAATTTAATAGGTGGAAGAATACATGACTTAAACTTTTCGATATTTATGAGTATTTCTGCATCTATTTTTCCGCTCGCCATTTCTGCACAAAGAAAAGAAAAAGGTGGGTAAATAGTTAGTCATGTAACTTAAATAATCAACTTAAGTGAAATAAGTCGATGATAGAGGAATGCTAGTTGCCTAATTAGACTTGCGAAGAAACATAAATATTATGTAGAGGCACGTACAAAAATTAAGATACAACATATAAGATGAACTGAAAAGAGAAAGAACTTGCAGTTAGTTAGTAAATAGGGAAATAACAACATGTCTAAGAAGAATCTCATTTTTTTCATTGAGAAAACATATACAAGTAACTTTTAAAGCTTCTCAAATACAATGAACTTGAGAGGCTCTATTAAATGATCCAGGGTATGCCTCTAAGATACAATTTAACAAACTAAGTATTCAACCCCGTAGGCTTGCATCTAGGTGCAATAAAGAAGTCTATCCAAGAGCATTCTCAAGCAAATAACAATATAGAATTATTTAGCACTACATTTGTTTTTCCTTTTGAATTTACTGTAACCTATGGAGAGGTATCAAAAATGCAAGAGATCAGTTGCTTGCACGCTTAGCAGTAAGTTATTGTTGGTTTGATGTCAGCTGATAGCTAAATTTCAATAGTGTTACAAAGTTTCTGAGACCATGCTACTTGGGCTTCCGTTGTTTTTGGGTGGTTTACCATTAATACTAATTAAATTACACTTCAATCAATCATACCTAATACACATGCCTACATATGAGGACATACATGTTGAATGGATAATTTTAAAATAAAAATAGTTATAAAATAAATGAGCGATTGTTATTAATCCTAAATACAATGAGTAGGAGTAAGATATAGTGATACTTATGTTTGAGAGGTTTATGCTGCGAGTATTTTCTTTTGTTGTTGTGATGATCATTACATTATCATCCATGATCTAAGCTAAGATGTGGTTGTTGTATTTAAAAGGAAATGAATAGGAGTAAGATACAGTGCTACTTATGTTTTAGAGAGGTTTATGATGTGAGTATTCTCTTCTGTTATTGTGATGATCATAACATTATCATTGATGATCAAAGCTAACTTGTGGTTGTTGTGTTTTAATAAAGACGACATGAAACAGAAGGAGAACGAGACAGACAAGAAGTAAGAAACTAAGGACAAGAGAGATAAACCCTGAAAAAAACCGCTTAAATATCAAGGTAAATAGATAGAGAAAGCGTTTATTATACTTTGGTTACATATTGAAATTCATAAATGTAAAGGAACACTACTTTCACAACAAAAGCTTAGATTAACAAATTTTGATCGCTTACGAAGTGGATTCCAAATTGTGATATTAAGTCAAAATTAAATTTAGAAGGCAAAATAAACTTTCTTTATAATTCGTATTTCGGTTTATAAAAAATAATGTTACTATGGAATGACCACCATCCCGAATCCATTTTAGATTATTATCTTGTATTCTTACATGGGTCCTTCTCTGTGTAATAAGTAAATATTGCTTGTTCTTCTACTGGAAGCGGAATACATAAAAATCTCTTATAAGTTGCTTATTATTTTTTCCTTAATTGTGCTTCAAAAATGATATAATTCCAAGTCATTTTTCGTCTACTCATCCAAAGGAACGACGGCAACGAATGATACCACATAACTATTTCTTGGCTATATTGATACTTTTGGTCTACAAATGATAAAACGTCCATGGAAGAAATAGACTTTCAAAACAAAGGAATTAGATGTGCATATCAATTCTTAAGAGTGTAGGAAGTTAGCCTTGAAACCAAGAAAAGAACGAATGAGCCCAAAGATATAACCATTATACGTTTGGCTCATTACCAATTTGGGTCCATCAACTCATGGTTTAGTCTTTGCAAAATGAGAGAAAATATAAAAATGTGCCTTTGTAGGTTCGCGAACTCAAATAGATAGCTTCACAAACTCTAATGCAAAATAAGTTGCAGGAGAATTCAAGCCTCAATAGGTTCGTGAACTGAACAACGTAGGTTCAAGAACTTAAATTAAAAAATGGCTTTAGGAGAATATCTCTTGTACAGGTTCGCGAACTCAAACACAAAAAAGTCTTCAGGAGATTTGTCTTGTATTAGGTTGGCAAACTCACATATATCGGCTTGCTAACTAAAATGTCAATATAACTCAAGAGAAGTTTTTCTTCTATGAGTTCACGAATATTAAAAAAAAATCTCAAAGAAATACTTTACAATAAGTTCGTTAACTCACCATAATAGGTTCACGAACTCAAGGACCTTGTTTTCCTTTGGTTTTGAGTTTTATAAGATTTAGGTTCACACGCTCAATTCGTAGGTTCATAAGCTCAAGGGATTAGTAGTAAACTACCAAAACAAAATCTCACAAACTTAATAAGGAATTTGCAAGTCTTGAAATTTTCAATAATACTTGTGAATTTCTATCAAACTTAGTTTCGAGTTTTACAAGAAAATTCTTAGATGTCAAAACATCACTAGACTTAACAAAAAGCTAATCCATTGATAAGATCTTCTTTGAATTATAATCAACTACCAAATTTCTCAATTTTTGCTATGCTTGATAGATAGATAAAAGGAAATGAGTTCAACAGGAAAGGGGCTAGTCCTCGTTAGTTAACTCGATAAAGCTTCTTCAATTGATGTTTTCTTGTGACCTTCAAATCTTCACTTGGAAAATCCTAAGATTCTATTACCCAATTTATTCCAAGCCGAAGATGACTATAGTGGACTAATATCAAGAAATAGTATTGACACCTAAAATATAACAACATAAATGACATATCAAGGTATGTGGGTTCAATTGAGCATTTTCCATAACAGACATGTAAAGAGGGAAGATAATCATAAAAAGGAAAGTTGATGTTTAGTTACTAACCTTGTTGAAGGAAAATGCTTTCGTGCGTTCTTTAGTCTCCAGTCATCAGTTCTTCAAAGGTAAGTATTCTGCCCTATACCTCTACAACCTAAGTCTAACTTAATCTAAAGTTGACCGTAGTAGCACAATTCAGGCGTATAGTTTTGGCACCTAGGTTTGACAATTTCATACTTGACATGTCTGTTTTTAATACTTCCATGGTAATTGATGCGTGTCGTAGGTGCAACAAATCACTTAAGATATTCCCACTAATTAAATAATAACGTGGCGGTAGCAAGGATCATTCCCACGTAAAGATGCGTAATTGATAGGCTATTTAGATTAAAAAACGAGAATAAAGTAAATACTAGAAAGAGGGTATTGGTTGATTAACCAAAAAACATAATAGAAAGAAATACGAATAAATATATGATTAAGAAATCCTTCATCGTTATCAAACGTTAACTCAGTCATCATATTTAACTATCGTTCGCTAGAATCATTCATCATCAACTGTATATTAGAAGTTAGCACTGTGTTATCCCTAAATCTTCTTGTATCATTGAATGTTGAAGCAGTCGAACACCAGATTCAATCCAACTAAGTCATTAAGTAATATCGCACTCAGTATATAACCTAATCGAATGCTTTAGGGTTTGTAAATATTGGTTGGTTCTAGAATCATAAATCTTAGTGCAAGGTCCCGCTTACTAATGTTTTTTTTTGACACATGATTGATCCATAGAATCCTTCTGCAAGGTCTCACGTGCTTTACTTGTGTAGGAAATGCTCGCCAGTTATGGATCACTCAACTCTCTACTAGTATTAGAATGATAAATAAACTAATCTGGCGTGCACTCCAAACGATTTAAGAAACCAATCATAAACCTGAGATACGGTGAAAACAAACGATAAGATGATAAAAATTCCCAATAAACTTGTATACTGATCATGTTTCACTCTTAGAACATTCAATTCATCTTTAGTCAATAAAAGAATTAGCTATTTACATTACAAAAAAGAATTATTTCCCCCTAATCGGGTAAACCCTAGGTTGTGGAACGTGGATGCGATATGAGATATATAGTATGATATATTATTTGAACTATGGATGTCTTCTTTTATAGCCCTCGATGCTAGGCCCTCAAGTATCCTCTTTCTAGAGTTTAGAATCACATTGAAATCAAGTTTCCTCAACTTAGAAGTCTAAAATGTGTCAAAACAGACCTCATAATTTTTTCATATCGTCTTGGTCGATTCCTAATAAACTGTGCCGACTTTAGGACCAAAATAACCTAAAATCTCTGCCCCAAAAGTTGTTACAGTCAGCATGATCAATCACATTGGACCGTTCCTACTTTAAAGAGTTAAACATATGAATTTTTTGCCTGAAATAGTACCACATATGGCATAGTTCCAACCATGTCGATTCTTTCGTTATAGATCATTGTTTTCGCTGCTTCGGCAGTCTTGACCGTAACTTGTTCGTCCGAGCTCGGAATGACCTCATTAATTTTGCGTTGGTTTCGTATTTTCATTATCTAAAATATTGTGAGAAGAAATATTATATTCGAACGAGTTCCATTTGGTCCTTGGTACCTATCTATTAGTAGACTTTCATTCCTTACTCATCTTAGCATTTTATAGCTCTTTTTTGGATGATTTTCCTTATATGACACATAAGATAAAAAAACAAAAGCAATAAAAAGTAATATGCAGAATTATTACTAAAACAAGTATGGTTTGGCGCTAGAAACATATGAATTAAGCACCTATCAGTAATCCAACAAGACTTTTGCTTGAAAAAATTTGAAAGCACTTTTAACTTCATCTGCTTAGTCGTTTGATACTTGTTAAGCCTTTCCCGATCTCTAATATTTCATGAATGTTCTTACGCGAGTACAATCGTGGACAACTATTGGTAAATACTATCGTCTATAAAATTATCCATGTTGTATTGTTTCCATTAACGACACATACTCAGAAGGAGGTGCTAGATCATTAAGCATGTTGTCAAACAGGGGAGAGATGCCCAACACATTCAAGTCGTTATTTGCTTCAGAAATTCAAAAAATTAAGTAATGTAAAAACCATAACTCAAATATTACAACTCCCACTAACACTAAAGTATCCCATGGTATTTACCCATACATGCTCCTCACAGCAAGACAATTCTTTCATGAATATTGGGCACACTAAAGATTACTGACTGTTCCATGAAATCCTGGTTCGATATTCTCCACTAGTTATCTCCTCACATCTTCTTCAGTCGGTTGACACAAGTATCTTTCTACAACAGTGCTACATATTATTGAAAAATCTCATTAGATAATAGTACGTTGTTGTTCTCCGAGTGTAATTATTGACACTATGTGCGGGTACTTTTACACAAACATTCATCAGAAAAACCATTTTCATATAAGGAGAATGTACCATATTAGTTGCGGCATCATAGCATTAATGTCATTCGTCATCCACTTTATGAATTCTTCTTAACACTTTTAAAAACAAATCTTGTTTCATACTTAAACGTTGTTTAATTCCCTTTGAAGGTAGTACCTCCCTCGGGGTTAAATAATCAAACATCATTTATGCATCATTGAACACTCTAGATTTTATTGAGAAGTTGTCTAGTCGGTATTATCTTAGGAACCAGTTGACGACCTATCTTACAAATACCCTTCGAAAATCGATGAAATAACATATCTAATTGCTTGTCCCTCTTAATTATCCGAACATCAATCAGACAAATACATACTATAATTTCATGCTTATCAAAAGAAATTAAACTTTAAACCCAAAAAAGAAAATCACTAACTTTTGGCTCGTTGTTGAATGAAATCCAAAATCGAATGTTGCAACAAAACCACTATTAAATGAAGTAATACCTTCTTTTAAAAAGTCAATAAATTCGACCTAAATACTGAATGATAAATTTCGAGATAGGTGATTTGGGGCTTATGTTGTTACGAGGAAAAAAAAACCCGATTTTTTTTCTTTTTTCTTTATAAAACTTCCCAAAGTTGGATACCGAGTATTTTTCCTTTGTAAAAATCTTGACTAGTCCACTTATTATTACGGATATTCAGTATCCACCCACACAATTAGGACAACAAGTCCCCAATTTCACCAAAAAAATCCTGGACAACCATAATGGTTGCTTTTCGACTTCTCGGAAAGATGACAATGTACCCACTTACCATATTGTTTGGTTTTTTAATGTATGAAATTATTTTGATATTATTTTTGGTATCAAAAACAATTTCTAGGATGGTTCTCTACATTTGGTCGAATTCACGGTATTCTACCAAATAGCGATCAAGAGATATAAATTAATTTAAAGAAGTAAACCAGGTTTGGACAGTACTAAATCCGCCGATCCTAATTGTCCGGATATTGTGAAAGTTCATACAGAAGCAACACATTTCTTTTCCATTTCCTTACCATAGAGGTTCCAAGTCCCCACATTTATCTCCTTCAACGATGCCTATTTATATTTTGAAATTTTTATTTTCAAATAGGGTGAATCAAGACATTAAGGATGAAAATCCAGTTTTTATTTTTCTTTTTTATTTTTCGAATAATGTATCAAGATAAACTAATCAGTTTGCGCTATTCATACATTGGCATCTGTAGTTATGATATGAGCAACCAACCATCCTTATTTTATATTTAAGAAGAGAACCCTTTCGAATATAGTATCCCAAGTTAAGGAAATACATTAATCTGTTTTGATACACATCTTAAAGTAACTAGAAGTCAAAAAGAAAGAAGTTTTACTGTTTGGATACATATTCAGAAGTTGCTTTCTGATTTCTGGAAGCAAAAAGTCAGAAATTAGCTTGGATACACTGGCGGGGCCATATACAAGTTGTGGGTGGTCATGGCCCCCCCAAGATTGTGGAGATTATATAGGAGGGTATAGAAGTTTGATCTGATAGTCCTAAATTGATATAACATAGCCCTGCAAGAAATTTTAGGAAGAGGTTTTCGTTTAATGTAACACGTTACTAAGTTTGCTTTATAATTTTCCTAAATCTAATCCTAAACAGTAGATGGTTTTGAAATCCCGTTTCATTTATTTTCTTTACTAACTCAATGGGATTTGATGGTGTGTTCAAAAAATACCAAACAAAATCTAGGTCGTCAAATCCAGCTTGCGCAACAAAATAGATGATTAATTTCTAAGTAATTCTTTATTTAGATATGTCTTTTATTTTTTTAATAGGAAAGAAAATACATTAAGAATTTAAACTTTAATTTACATAATAAGAAGAGTATTTCATGAAATTTCCAAACTCTTGAGCGGAGACTCGATCCGCTAACTTCCTACTTGAGAGTCAGGATTCTGACCAACTAGGCTATTTTACTTAGATATCTCACTTAAACATAGTTTGGATTCGACCGTAAATGACTTTCAAGATCTAAACGCTTGTTATCTGATGTATAACTGAATTACAAATATTTTTATTTAAAAACTACCTTTCAAAAAATAAAATCTAAAGCGACCGAGCACCCCAAACCACCCTAGTACCATCACTGTAAATGACCCCTCCAACATGTAAATCCTTCAAAATGATTTCTAGAAGCAAAATATTTTCGCTTCTAAATGCTGCTTCTGGAATAGTTCTTTTTTTGGTATCCAAACACTATGAAATCTCGAAATGAGAAGAAGAAGAAAAAGAAAAAAGAAAAAAGAAAGAGGGTCTTGTTAACTTTTATACCCGTATACAAGTTAACAAGGGTATTATTGACTTTTGTCTATCTGGGAAACGCAAATCACTCGTTAAAATCATATTAACTTAATTTTCTCGTTAAATGGGATATATGTTCCACTAATACCCTTATGCTATTCGATCAAAACAAGATGAGTAAACATAATGACGACATGCTCTGCCTTGTCTTCCTCAAATTAGATTTCTGTTGATGAGACAAAAGTATACAGAAGAAGTAGATTTTTCTTCAAGAACTTCTAATAAATTCTTGGATCCTATTCAACTCAAGCAGAGATCTGAAGTTGTTGTTGCTGTTAATGTTGATACAGCCGGGGTAAAGCATCCCTTTTCATCAAATCTTCGGACATGACCCAAGTTGGGATTTAATTAAGCGGATTCACACTTGGTCAGTTGGAGGGGTAGATCATGCTTCAAAACAGAAGATCAATCGGATTATTTAATTGTAGAATTTTTGTTAACCATTTAGAATACCTGGGCTCGCTAATTACCCTTCATCGTCCGTTTCTCTCTTAAATCTGAAGAGATTCTCATGAAAAGTTCTGATATTGAAGGATTAAAAAAAAAGAAAAAAAATCTGATATTGATGGATTAATATTTTTAGTCCAACCATATTTCTCTGTTATTCTTTTTAACCAGATCCAAAAAATTAAAATAACAATAAATCTTCATCCAAATCAATGGAATCGATCAAACAATCTTTGAAGAAACTGTCGTAAATTTAATTGATAAAACCCAAATTTTCTTTAAAGAGAAGCAAAAAAAACCCAACGCTTATTTAGCCTTAATTCCATAATTCTCGTTTTTGCTTTTTATTTAATCTTTTCGATCAAGCTGGTGAAATAGTACTAGTAATGGGTATTCTTGAATCAATGAAGAAATTAGCTTTTCGATTTGCTACCACTTGAAAAGATGATTTTGATACTAAGAAGTTGTATCTCAATCCTAGAATCTGATTTGGAAAAAAATATGGAAACATATTTCTGATGACTACCATAAAAGACGTTTTGGTTTAAACGATGCATATCTCAAATCCCTATAATTAAAGTGGTCATTAATTGTTAGTTTAATCATTGTTGGTATACTCCCTCCGTTCCATTTTAGATGAGTGATTAGAGTTATTTTTTTGTTCCACAATACTTGATAGTGTTCATACTTTTTCCACAAAACTACCAACAATGCCCTGATATTTTATCTTGGAACAAATTTTTTCAAGAATATGAATAGAATTTTTTTATATCTCTCTATTTTTTAATCTGCGTGAAAATTCCTAAAATATTTTCTAAAGTGGACGGGAGGGAGTGCAAGATAATAACACCCAAAAAAAGTCAATTTTATGTGATTTACCTTTCCGAAACCTCTAGACCAAGACCAAAGCTGCTGTCTCAGTTTTGCGGGTGTCTGTCTGGCCTTTGCCTGTGAGCTCTCAATCTTTTCACTCAACTCTCCCTCTCTAGGCCTCTATAATTCTCGAACTTGGATTCATCAGTTCTCCCCTCTAAACCCTCAAAAAGTGATTGAGCTTCATCTGCTCTGAAAAATGGCGGATGAAAATGAACATTCTCAAAGACGAGGTCCAATCAAGTCTTCTGGTAAGTCTAAAATTCCATTTCTGAGTGGTTTAGATGATGATGATGATTATGTCTCAAATATGATTCGTGTTTTTTAGGGTTTATATGAATTTTGATTTCATTGAATTTGGGGTTTTTGCTTATTTATTTATGGATTTTGATTAGTTGGAAATATTGCGGCGAATCAGGAACGACAACAAGCAGTTACAGTTAGTAAAGAAAGAAGAGAAGCATTAGTACGAACTAAACGTTTATGTAGAGATGGAATTGTTAATGATGATTTGGGAGATGGTGATATAGATATGATGAGTGATAATGAACAAACAGCTTTGGATGAATAGACTACTCAAGCTGTGGAACTCTTGAAATCTGCTTTGAATTCACAGTAAGTTTTTCTAATTCATTTTTTAGAGTTTCATTTGTTGTTACTTGTTATGTTTTAATCATTCATTGGGATGAAGAGTAAACCAGACATAATTTTAACCTAGATTTATCGATCAGCTGGATAATAGAAATTAGAGATTCAGGTTTACTTAGGAAGAGTTTATATGTTTGATGCTAATAAATTAGTTTGAAGAGATGATCTATGCGTATTCGATATTAAGACAAACTTGTTAAATTTGGATGTAGTATGTGCTATCACTACAGATATGAACTTTGTAGCTTTTACCTTCGGATATAAATTAAGAAATAAACAGATACAATTGCTGAAACAGACTCAAAGATAGGAGTTAGAGTGAGACGTCATTGTGCAAACACTTTGCCTCTTTTTTCTGTATAATAAATACATTACAATTTAGAAGAAAGGAATATCATAGAGTTAGTTAGTTGTTTAACTTGTTTTATACTTTTTATAGGTCCTTCAAACAGAATGCCCACAAATATGATACTATGCATTTTACACATACGCCTGTATTTCTCTTTGGTCTTTCACAAAGTAGGTAATATTGGTATTGGCCACATTACATATTACAGAATAATATGGCAATATATGTCGGTGTTGTTGAAGTTATAATATATGTAAAGGTACTGGGCTTTTTTTGTGTACATAAGAAGATATGATCGATGATATAAAATTGAATAAATACTAGTAAGTAGTATTCAGGTTTCCCACTTCACATTCTAAAATAGTATGGAATATATGTCGGTGTTGTTGAAGTTATAATATACGTAAAGGTACTGTGCTTTTTTTTTGTATACATAGGAAGATATGATCGATGATATAAAATTGAATAAATACTAGTAAGTAGTATTCAGGTTTCCCACTTCACAGTCTTCTCAAATGACAATTTTCTGGATTTTTCACTTCTTTCCAAGAAATATATTTGTACTAGAACCCGGATTTAATGTTTCATTTAGTAGAGGATGAGGATGGTCTTTTTATTTTTGATATCAGCCAGAGACCAGCACGATATTTGCAAATATATCAGTTCTTATAGGATAAGATATTAGCAAGCTAGATTTTTAGGCCATTGCAACTTAGTCTCTTAACAA